>NW_027507981.1:0-91755 GCF_051348905.1 Ranitomeya variabilis | reverse complement strand
GGAATTTAAGGTAGAATTACAAGGTAGGTAATAATTTTTGGTATTCCTCCTTTGTGTCCATTTCTTAAAAATACTGTACAACCTTAATTGTACCTATATACCTATGCAAAGAAGATCATCACTGCAGGCAACTTGCCAAAGACTGGTTGGATTAATGGAGCTGCGGCATCAGAATGAGTTCTGAATCCAAAGATAAGTAATGACGTTTGGTTTTTCACTACTCTTTGGACATTTTTTGCCACAAATCCTGGAAAACCACTTAAAAATGTAACTTAGGTGCAGAATAATGGGTGAAACATATCAAATTTAATATCACAGTACTAATGGATGAGCAAAAACTTGGCAACGTATACGTTTTAGATATACATGATTAGAAAATACTCTTGACCTATAATGTACTTAGAAGATTAAAGAAGTAATACATGACACTGAAGATTGTCTATTACAACCCTATTATTTTACGATATCACTAAAAATTACCATATCACTGATGATTTGGTCTAAAAGCCGAAATAATATTAAATAATAACTCTTCATTTTTAGTCATTACTGTTGTTTAGTACAAGAAATGTATTACAATTACAGTCTACTCTTAGCTATTTTTCCTAAATTATGAGCAAACAGATTAAACACACCTAGTAAAAAATATATATAAAACAATCAGCCTCCTCCATGACCCCTCTAGCTGTCCATTCCATCTCCAAAAGAGGTGTTTTTTGCCAATTTAGCCAAAAAAAGTTTCACCCATTTTCTCATAATTTAAGAAACCATGAATTCATAGAATCTTTGTCTAGAGGACTCCTCTAGCCTGTGAACTGAATGTTATTAAGGTTACACATAATATTTCTATATTTTAAAGACTTTGTCCAAAAAGTATCAAATCTGGCCAAAAATCAGGAAATGCATCAAACTTAAAACATATCTAGAATTTCCCTGAAAACTCATCACCACTGCTACCAAATTGCTATTACAATGGGCTCTCAGGTCTTTGGAAACTTATTTGGGACCGCTACTGCCAATCATAAGCTTCACCACTTATCCTTCGACACATGAATGTAGAGGTCATTGACTAGCTACATCTGTCAAGACAGCATTGTTGGGACCCAATTGCTGGTGGGTACTTAACAGAGACCGGCAGGACTACAGGGTCAGCAGCAATGGAACTTAAGGTGGAATTACAAGGTAAGTAATCATTTTTGGCATTCCCTCCTTTGTGTCCATTTCTTTAAATTACTGTACAACTTAAATTGTACCTATAACTTCTGCAGAGAACATCAACACTGCAGGCAACTTGTCAAAGACTGGTGGGATTAATGGAGCTGCGGCATTAGAATGAGCTGTGATTCAAAAGATAAGTAATGACTTTTGGCTTTTTGCTACTCTTTGGACATTTTTTGTCACAAATCCTGGAAAATCACTTAAAAATATAACTATAACTTATGTGCAGAATAATGAGTCAAACGTAAGAAATTTAATATCACAATACTAAGGGATAAGTAAAAAACTTGACAACATATACGTTTTAGATATACATGATTAAAAAATACTTTTGACCTATGATGTACTCAGAAGATTAAAGAAGTGTTACACTACGCTGAAGATTGTCTATTACAACCCTATTACTTTACGATATCACCAAAAATGACAATATCACTGAGGTCTAAAAGCCCAAATAATGTTAAATGATAAATCTTCGATTTTTGATTATTACTGTGGTTTAGTACAAGAAATGTATTACAATTACAGTATACTCTTAGCTACTTTTCCTAAATTATGAGCGAATAGATCAGACACACCTAGTAAAAAATATATATTAAAAAAAATCAGCCTCCTCCATGACCCCTCTAGCTGTCCTTTCCATCTCCAAGAGAGGTGTGTTTTATGCCATTTTAGAAAAAAAAAGTTTCATCCATTTTCTCATAATTTAAAAAACCTTGAATTGACGAAATCTTTGTCCAGGACTTCTCTAGCCTGTGAAATGGGTGTTATTAAGGATACATATCACATTTCTATATTTTAAAGACTGTCAACCTTTATCAAACCTGGCCATAAAGCAGGAAATGCATCAAACTAAAAACATATCTAGAATTTACCTGAAAACTCCACACTGCTAAAAAAATGCTATTTTAATGGACTCTCTGGTCTTTGGAAATTTATTTGGGACTGGTAAACTGAACATACACATGTGACAGCTATTGCCAATCACAGGCTTCACCAGTTATCCTATGGCCCATAAATGTAGAGGTCATTGATTAGCTACATCTGTCAAGAGAGCATTGTCGGGACCCCATTGCCTTTGGGTACTTAACAGAGACCGGCAGGACGACCGGGCCAGCAGCAATGGAATTTAAGGTAGAATTACAAGGTAGGTAATAATTTTTGGTATTCCTCCTTTGTGTCCATTTCTTAAAAATACTGTACAACCTTAATTGTACCTATATACCTATGCAAAGAAGATCATCACTGCAGGCAACTTGCCAAAGACTGGTTGGATTAATGGAGCTGCGGCATCAGAATGAGTTCTGAATCCAAAGATAAGTAATGACGTTTGGTTTTTCACTACTCTTTGGACATTTTTTGCCACAAATCCTGGAAAACCACTTAAAAATGTAACTTAGGTGCAGAATAATGGGTGAAACATATCAAATTTAATATCACAGTACTAATGGATGAGCAAAAACTTGGCAACGTATACGTTTTAGATATACATGATTAGAAAATACTCTTGACCTATAATGTACTTAGAAGATTAAAGAAGTAATACATGACACTGAAGATTGTCTATTACAACCCTATTATTTTACGATATCACTAAAAATTACCATATCACTGATGATTTGGTCTAAAAGCCGAAATAATATTAAATAATAACTCTTCATTTTTAGTCATTACTGTTGTTTAGTACAAGAAATGTATTACAATTACAGTCTACTCTTAGCTATTTTTCCTAAATTATGAGCAAACAGATTAAACACACCTAGTAAAAAATATATATAAAACAATCAGCCTCCTCCATGACCCCTCTAGCTGTCCATTCCATCTCCAAAAGAGGTGTTTTTTGCCAATTTAGCCAAAAAAAGTTTCACCCATTTTCTCATAATTTAAGAAACCATGAATTCATAGAATCTTTGTCTAGAGGACTCCTCTAGCCTGTGAACTGAATGTTATTAAGGTTACACATAATATTTCTATATTTTAAAGACTTTGTCCAAAAAGTATCAAATCTGGCCAAAAATCAGGAAATGCATCAAACTTAAAACATATCTAGAATTTCCCTGAAAACTCATCACCACTGCTACCAAATTGCTATTACAATGGGCTCTCAGGTCTTTGGAAACTTATTTGGGACCGCTACTGCCAATCATAAGCTTCACCACTTATCCTTCGACACATGAATGTAGAGGTCATTGACTAGCTACATCTGTCAAGACAGCATTGTTGGGACCCAATTGCTGGTGGGTACTTAACAGAGACCGGCAGGACTACAGGGTCAGCAGCAATGGAACTTAAGGTGGAATTACAAGGTAAGTAATCATTTTTGGCATTCCCTCCTTTGTGTCCATTTCTTTAAATTACTGTACAACTTAAATTGTACCTATAACTTCTGCAGAGAACATCAACACTGCAGGCAACTTGTCAAAGACTGGTGGGATTAATGGAGCTGCGGCATTAGAATGAGCTGTGATTCAAAAGATAAGTAATGACTTTTGGCTTTTTGCTACTCTTTGGACATTTTTTGTCACAAATCCTGGAAAATCACTTAAAAATATAACTATAACTTATGTGCAGAATAATGAGTCAAACGTAAGAAATTTAATATCACAATACTAAGGGATAAGTAAAAAACTTGACAACATATACGTTTTAGATATACATGATTAAAAAATACTTTTGACCTATGATGTACTCAGAAGATTAAAGAAGTGTTACACTACGCTGAAGATTGTCTATTACAACCCTATTACTTTACGATATCACCAAAAATGACAATATCACTGAGGTCTAAAAGCCCAAATAATGTTAAATGATAAATCTTCGATTTTTGATTATTACTGTGGTTTAGTACAAGAAATGTATTACAATTACAGTATACTCTTAGCTACTTTTCCTAAATTATGAGCGAATAGATCAGACACACCTAGTAAAAAATATATATTAAAAAAAATCAGCCTCCTCCATGACCCCTCTAGCTGTCCTTTCCATCTCCAAGAGAGGTGTGTTTTATGCCATTTTAGAAAAAAAAAGTTTCATCCATTTTCTCATAATTTAAAAAACCTTGAATTGACGAAATCTTTGTCCAGGACTTCTCTAGCCTGTGAAATGGGTGTTATTAAGGATACATATCACATTTCTATATTTTAAAGACTGTCAACCTTTATCAAACCTGGCCATAAAGCAGGAAATGCATCAAACTAAAAACATATCTAGAATTTACCTGAAAACTCCACACTGCTAAAAAAAATGCTATTTTAATGGACTCTCTGGTCTTTGGAAATTTATTTGGGACTGGTAAACTGAACATACACATGTGACAGCTATTGCCAATCACAGGCTTCACCAGTTATCCTATGGCCCATAAATGTAGAGGTCATTGATTAGCTACATCTGTCAAGAGAGCATTGTCGGGACCCCATTGCCTTTGGGTACTTAACAGAGACCGGCAGGACGACCGGGCCAGCAGCAATGGAATTTAAGGTAGAATTACAAGGTAGGTAATAATTTTTGGTATTCCTCCTTTGTGTCCATTTCTTAAAAATACTGTACAACCTTAATTGTACCTATATACCTATGCAAAGAAGATCATCACTGCAGGCAACTTGCCAAAGACTGGTTGGATTAATGGAGCTGCGGCATCAGAATGAGTTCTGAATCCAAAGATAAGTAATGACGTTTGGTTTTTCACTACTCTTTGGACATTTTTTGCCACAAATCCTGGAAAACCACTTAAAAATGTAACTTAGGTGCAGAATAATGGGTGAAACATATCAAATTTAATATCACAGTACTAATGGATGAGCAAAAACTTGGCAACGTATACGTTTTAGATATACATGATTAGAAAATACTCTTGACCTATAATGTACTTAGAAGATTAAAGAAGTAATACATGACACTGAAGATTGTCTATTACAACCCTATTATTTTACGATATCACTAAAAATTACCATATCACTGATGATTTGGTCTAAAAGCCGAAATAATATTAAATAATAACTCTTCATTTTTAGTCATTACTGTTGTTTAGTACAAGAAATGTATTACAATTACAGTCTACTCTTAGCTATTTTTCCTAAATTATGAGCAAACAGATTAAACACACCTAGTAAAAAATATATATAAAACAATCAGCCTCCTCCATGACCCCTCTAGCTGTCCATTCCATCTCCAAAAGAGGTGTTTTTTGCCAATTTAGCCAAAAAAAGTTTCACCCATTTTCTCATAATTTAAGAAACCATGAATTCATAGAATCTTTGTCTAGAGGACTCCTCTAGCCTGTGAACTGAATGTTATTAAGGTTACACATAATATTTCTATATTTTAAAGACTTTGTCCAAAAAGTATCAAATCTGGCCAAAAATCAGGAAATGCATCAAACTTAAAACATATCTAGAATTTCCCTGAAAACTCATCACCACTGCTACCAAATTGCTATTACAATGGGCTCTCAGGTCTTTGGAAACTTATTTGGGACCGCTACTGCCAATCATAAGCTTCACCACTTATCCTTCGACACATGAATGTAGAGGTCATTGACTAGCTACATCTGTCAAGACAGCATTGTTGGGACCCAATTGCTGGTGGGTACTTAACAGAGACCGGCAGGACTACAGGGTCAGCAGCAATGGAACTTAAGGTGGAATTACAAGGTAAGTAATCATTTTTGGCATTCCCTCCTTTGTGTCCATTTCTTTAAATTACTGTACAACTTAAATTGTACCTATAACTTCTGCAGAGAACATCAACACTGCAGGCAACTTGTCAAAGACTGGTGGGATTAATGGAGCTGCGGCATTAGAATGAGCTGTGATTCAAAAGATAAGTAATGACTTTTGGCTTTTTGCTACTCTTTGGACATTTTTTGTCACAAATCCTGGAAAATCACTTAAAAATATAACTATAACTTATGTGCAGAATAATGAGTCAAACGTAAGAAATTTAATATCACAATACTAAGGGATAAGTAAAAAACTTGACAACATATACGTTTTAGATATACATGATTAAAAAATACTTTTGACCTATGATGTACTCAGAAGATTAAAGAAGTGTTACACTACGCTGAAGATTGTCTATTACAACCCTATTACTTTACGATATCACCAAAAATGACAATATCACTGAGGTCTAAAAGCCCAAATAATGTTAAATGATAAATCTTCGATTTTTGATTATTACTGTGGTTTAGTACAAGAAATGTATTACAATTACAGTATACTCTTAGCTACTTTTCCTAAATTATGAGCGAATAGATCAGACACACCTAGTAAAAAATATATATTAAAAAAAATCAGCCTCCTCCATGACCCCTCTAGCTGTCCTTTCCATCTCCAAGAGAGGTGTGTTTTATGCCATTTTAGAAAAAAAAAGTTTCATCCATTTTCTCATAATTTAAAAAACCTTGAATTGACGAAATCTTTGTCCAGGACTTCTCTAGCCTGTGAAATGGGTGTTATTAAGGATACATATCACATTTCTATATTTTAAAGACTGTCAACCTTTATCAAACCTGGCCATAAAGCAGGAAATGCATCAAACTAAAAACATATCTAGAATTTACCTGAAAACTCCACACTGCTAAAAAAAATGCTATTTTAATGGACTCTCTGGTCTTTGGAAATTTATTTGGGACTGGTAAACTGAACATACACATGTGACAGCTATTGCCAATCACAGGCTTCACCAGTTATCCTATGGCCCATAAATGTAGAGGTCATTGATTAGCTACATCTGTCAAGAGAGCATTGTCGGGACCCCATTGCCTTTGGGTACTTAACAGAGACCGGCAGGACGACCGGGCCAGCAGCAATGGAATTTAAGGTAGAATTACAAGGTAGGTAATAATTTTTGGTATTCCTCCTTTGTGTCCATTTCTTAAAAATACTGTACAACCTTAATTGTACCTATATACCTATGCAAAGAAGATCATCACTGCAGGCAACTTGCCAAAGACTGGTTGGATTAATGGAGCTGCGGCATCAGAATGAGTTCTGAATCCAAAGATAAGTAATGACGTTTGGTTTTTCACTACTCTTTGGACATTTTTTGCCACAAATCCTGGAAAACCACTTAAAAATGTAACTTAGGTGCAGAATAATGGGTGAAACATATCAAATTTAATATCACAGTACTAATGGATGAGCAAAAACTTGGCAACGTATACGTTTTAGATATACATGATTAGAAAATACTCTTGACCTATAATGTACTTAGAAGATTAAAGAAGTAATACATGACACTGAAGATTGTCTATTACAACCCTATTATTTTACGATATCACTAAAAATTACCATATCACTGATGATTTGGTCTAAAAGCCGAAATAATATTAAATAATAACTCTTCATTTTTAGTCATTACTGTTGTTTAGTACAAGAAATGTATTACAATTACAGTCTACTCTTAGCTATTTTTCCTAAATTATGAGCAAACAGATTAAACACACCTAGTAAAAAATATATATAAAACAATCAGCCTCCTCCATGACCCCTCTAGCTGTCCATTCCATCTCCAAAAGAGGTGTTTTTTGCCAATTTAGCCAAAAAAAGTTTCACCCATTTTCTCATAATTTAAGAAACCATGAATTCATAGAATCTTTGTCTAGAGGACTCCTCTAGCCTGTGAACTGAATGTTATTAAGGTTACACATAATATTTCTATATTTTAAAGACTTTGTCCAAAAAGTATCAAATCTGGCCAAAAATCAGGAAATGCATCAAACTTAAAACATATCTAGAATTTCCCTGAAAACTCATCACCACTGCTACCAAATTGCTATTACAATGGGCTCTCAGGTCTTTGGAAACTTATTTGGGACCGCTACTGCCAATCATAAGCTTCACCACTTATCCTTCGACACATGAATGTAGAGGTCATTGACTAGCTACATCTGTCAAGACAGCATTGTTGGGACCCAATTGCTGGTGGGTACTTAACAGAGACCGGCAGGACTACAGGGTCAGCAGCAATGGAACTTAAGGTGGAATTACAAGGTAAGTAATCATTTTTGGCATTCCCTCCTTTGTGTCCATTTCTTTAAATTACTGTACAACTTAAATTGTACCTATAACTTCTGCAGAGAACATCAACACTGCAGGCAACTTGTCAAAGACTGGTGGGATTAATGGAGCTGCGGCATTGGAATGAGCTGTGATTCAAAAGATAAGTAATGACTTTTGGCTTTTTGCTACTCTTTGGACATTTTTTGTCACAAATCCTGGAAAATCACTTAAAAATATAACTATAACTTATGTGCAGAATAATGAGTCAAACGTAAGAAATTTAATATCACAATACTAAGGGATAAGTAAAAAACTTGACAACATATACGTTTTAGATATACATGATTAAAAAATACTTTTGACCTATGATGTACTCAGAAGATTAAAGAAGTGTTACACTACGCTGAAGATTGTCTATTACAACCCTATTACTTTACGATATCACCAAAAATGACAATATCACTGAGGTCTAAAAGCCCAAATAATGTTAAATGATAAATCTTCGATTTTTGATTATTACTGTGGTTTAGTACAAGAAATGTATTACAATTACAGTATACTCTTAGCTACTTTTCCTAAATTATGAGCGAATAGATCAGACACACCTAGTAAAAAATATATATTAAAAAAAATCAGCCTCCTCCATGACCCCTCTAGCTGTCCTTTCCATCTCCAAGAGAGGTGTGTTTTATGCCATTTTAGAAAAAAAAAGTTTCATCCATTTTCTCATAATTTAAAAAACCTTGAATTGACGAAATCTTTGTCCAGGACTTCTCTAGCCTGTGAAATGGGTGTTATTAAGGATACATATCACATTTCTATATTTTAAAGACTGTCAACCTTTATCAAACCTGGCCATAAAGCAGGAAATGCATCAAACTAAAAACATATCTAGAATTTACCTGAAAACTCCACACTGCTAAAAAAATGCTATTTTAATGGACTCTCTGGTCTTTGGAAATTTATTTGGGACTGGTAAACTGAACATACACATGTGACAGCTATTGCCAATCACAGGCTTCACCAGTTATCCTATGGCCCATAAATGTAGAGGTCATTGATTAGCTACATCTGTCAAGAGAGCATTGTCGGGACCCCATTGCCTTTGGGTACTTAACAGAGACCGGCAGGACGACCGGGCCAGCAGCAATGGAATTTAAGGTAGAATTACAAGGTAGGTAATAATTTTTGGTATTCCTCCTTTGTGTCCATTTCTTAAAAATACTGTACAACCTTAATTGTACCTATATACCTATGCAAAGAAGATCATCACTGCAGGCAACTTGCCAAAGACTGGTTGGATTAATGGAGCTGCGGCATCAGAATGAGTTCTGAATCCAAAGATAAGTAATGACGTTTGGTTTTTCACTACTCTTTGGACATTTTTTGCCACAAATCCTGGAAAACCACTTAAAAATGTAACTTAGGTGCAGAATAATGGGTGAAACATATCAAATTTAATATCACAGTACTAATGGATGAGCAAAAACTTGGCAACGTATACGTTTTAGATATACATGATTAGAAAATACTCTTGACCTATAATGTACTTAGAAGATTAAAGAAGTAATACATGACACTGAAGATTGTCTATTACAACCCTATTATTTTACGATATCACTAAAAATTACCATATCACTGATGATTTGGTCTAAAAGCCGAAATAATATTAAATAATAACTCTTCATTTTTAGTCATTACTGTTGTTTAGTACAAGAAATGTATTACAATTACAGTCTACTCTTAGCTATTTTTCCTAAATTATGAGCAAACAGATTAAACACACCTAGTAAAAAATATATATAAAACAATCAGCCTCCTCCATGACCCCTCTAGCTGTCCATTCCATCTCCAAAAGAGGTGTTTTTTGCCAATTTAGCCAAAAAAAGTTTCACCCATTTTCTCATAATTTAAGAAACCATGAATTCATAGAATCTTTGTCTAGAGGACTCCTCTAGCCTGTGAACTGAATGTTATTAAGGTTACACATAATATTTCTATATTTTAAAGACTTTGTCCAAAAAGTATCAAATCTGGCCAAAAATCAGGAAATGCATCAAACTTAAAACATATCTAGAATTTCCCTGAAAACTCATCACCACTGCTACCAAATTGCTATTACAATGGGCTCTCAGGTCTTTGGAAACTTATTTGGGACCGCTACTGCCAATCATAAGCTTCACCACTTATCCTTCGACACATGAATGTAGAGGTCATTGACTAGCTACATCTGTCAAGACAGCATTGTTGGGACCCAATTGCTGGTGGGTACTTAACAGAGACCGGCAGGACTACAGGGTCAGCAGCAATGGAACTTAAGGTGGAATTACAAGGTAAGTAATCATTTTTGGCATTCCCTCCTTTGTGTCCATTTCTTTAAATTACTGTACAACTTAAATTGTACCTATAACTTCTGCAGAGAACATCAACACTGCAGGCAACTTGTCAAAGACTGGTGGGATTAATGGAGCTGCGGCATTAGAATGAGCTGTGATTCAAAAGATAAGTAATGACTTTTGGCTTTTTGCTACTCTTTGGACATTTTTTGTCACAAATCCTGGAAAATCACTTAAAAATATAACTATAACTTATGTGCAGAATAATGAGTCAAACGTAAGAAATTTAATATCACAATACTAAGGGATAAGTAAAAAACTTGACAACATATACGTTTTAGATATACATGATTAAAAAATACTTTTGACCTATGATGTACTCAGAAGATTAAAGAAGTGTTACACTACGCTGAAGATTGTCTATTACAACCCTATTACTTTACGATATCACCAAAAATGACAATATCACTGAGGTCTAAAAGCCCAAATAATGTTAAATGATAAATCTTCGATTTTTGATTATTACTGTGGTTTAGTACAAGAAATGTATTACAATTACAGTATACTCTTAGCTACTTTTCCTAAATTATGAGCGAATAGATCAGACACACCTAGTAAAAAATATATATTAAAAAAAATCAGCCTCCTCCATGACCCCTCTAGCTGTCCTTTCCATCTCCAAGAGAGGTGTGTTTTATGCCATTTTAGAAAAAAAAAGTTTCATCCATTTTCTCATAATTTAAAAAACCTTGAATTGACGAAATCTTTGTCCAGGACTTCTCTAGCCTGTGAAATGGGTGTTATTAAGGATACATATCACATTTCTATATTTTAAAGACTGTCAACCTTTATCAAACCTGGCCATAAAGCAGGAAATGCATCAAACTAAAAACATATCTAGAATTTACCTGAAAACTCCACACTGCTAAAAAAAATGCTATTTTAATGGACTCTCTGGTCTTTGGAAATTTATTTGGGACTGGTAAACTGAACATACACATGTGACAGCTATTGCCAATCACAGGCTTCACCAGTTATCCTATGGCCCATAAATGTAGAGGTCATTGATTAGCTACATCTGTCAAGAGAGCATTGTCGGGACCCCATTGCCTTTGGGTACTTAACAGAGACCGGCAGGACGACCGGGCCAGCAGCAATGGAATTTAAGGTAGAATTACAAGGTAGGTAATAATTTTTGGTATTCCTCCTTTGTGTCCATTTCTTAAAAATACTGTACAACCTTAATTGTACCTATATACCTATGCAAAGAAGATCATCACTGCAGGCAACTTGCCAAAGACTGGTTGGATTAATGGAGCTGCGGCATCAGAATGAGTTCTGAATCCAAAGATAAGTAATGACGTTTGGTTTTTCACTACTCTTTGGACATTTTTTGCCACAAATCCTGGAAAACCACTTAAAAATGTAACTTAGGTGCAGAATAATGGGTGAAACATATCAAATTTAATATCACAGTACTAATGGATGAGCAAAAACTTGGCAACGTATACGTTTTAGATATACATGATTAGAAAATACTCTTGACCTATAATGTACTTAGAAGATTAAAGAAGTAATACATGACACTGAAGATTGTCTATTACAACCCTATTATTTTACGATATCACTAAAAATTACCATATCACTGATGATTTGGTCTAAAAGCCGAAATAATATTAAATAATAACTCTTCATTTTTAGTCATTACTGTTGTTTAGTACAAGAAATGTATTACAATTACAGTCTACTCTTAGCTATTTTTCCTAAATTATGAGCAAACAGATTAAACACACCTAGTAAAAAATATATATAAAACAATCAGCCTCCTCCATGACCCCTCTAGCTGTCCATTCCATCTCCAAAAGAGGTGTTTTTTGCCAATTTAGCCAAAAAAAGTTTCACCCATTTTCTCATAATTTAAGAAACCATGAATTCATAGAATCTTTGTCTAGAGGACTCCTCTAGCCTGTGAACTGAATGTTATTAAGGTTACACATAATATTTCTATATTTTAAAGACTTTGTCCAAAAAGTATCAAATCTGGCCAAAAATCAGGAAATGCATCAAACTTAAAACATATCTAGAATTTCCCTGAAAACTCATCACCACTGCTACCAAATTGCTATTACAATGGGCTCTCAGGTCTTTGGAAACTTATTTGGGACCGCTACTGCCAATCATAAGCTTCACCACTTATCCTTCGACACATGAATGTAGAGGTCATTGACTAGCTACATCTGTCAAGACAGCATTGTTGGGACCCAATTGCTGGTGGGTACTTAACAGAGACCGGCAGGACTACAGGGTCAGCAGCAATGGAACTTAAGGTGGAATTACAAGGTAAGTAATCATTTTTGGCATTCCCTCCTTTGTGTCCATTTCTTTAAATTACTGTACAACTTAAATTGTACCTATAACTTCTGCAGAGAACATCAACACTGCAGGCAACTTGTCAAAGACTGGTGGGATTAATGGAGCTGCGGCATTAGAATGAGCTGTGATTCAAAAGATAAGTAATGACTTTTGGCTTTTTGCTACTCTTTGGACATTTTTTGTCACAAATCCTGGAAAATCACTTAAAAATATAACTATAACTTATGTGCAGAATAATGAGTCAAACGTAAGAAATTTAATATCACAATACTAAGGGATAAGTAAAAAACTTGACAACATATACGTTTTAGATATACATGATTAAAAAATACTTTTGACCTATGATGTACTCAGAAGATTAAAGAAGTGTTACACTACGCTGAAGATTGTCTATTACAACCCTATTACTTTACGATATCACCAAAAATGACAATATCACTGAGGTCTAAAAGCCCAAATAATGTTAAATGATAAATCTTCGATTTTTGATTATTACTGTGGTTTAGTACAAGAAATGTATTACAATTACAGTATACTCTTAGCTACTTTTCCTAAATTATGAGCGAATAGATCAGACACACCTAGTAAAAAATATATATTAAAAAAAATCAGCCTCCTCCATGACCCCTCTAGCTGTCCTTTCCATCTCCAAGAGAGGTGTGTTTTATGCCATTTTAGAAAAAAAAAGTTTCATCCATTTTCTCATAATTTAAAAAACCTTGAATTGACGAAATCTTTGTCCAGGACTTCTCTAGCCTGTGAAATGGGTGTTATTAAGGATACATATCACATTTCTATATTTTAAAGACTGTCAACCTTTATCAAACCTGGCCATAAAGCAGGAAATGCATCAAACTAAAAACATATCTAGAATTTACCTGAAAACTCCACACTGCTAAAAAAAATGCTATTTTAATGGACTCTCTGGTCTTTGGAAATTTATTTGGGACTGGTAAACTGAACATACACATGTGACAGCTATTGCCAATCACAGGCTTCACCAGTTATCCTATGGCCCATAAATGTAGAGGTCATTGATTAGCTACATCTGTCAAGAGAGCATTGTCGGGACCCCATTGCCTTTGGGTACTTAACAGAGACCGGCAGGACGACCGGGCCAGCAGCAATGGAATTTAAGGTAGAATTACAAGGTAGGTAATAATTTTTGGTATTCCTCCTTTGTGTCCATTTCTTAAAAATACTGTACAACCTTAATTGTACCTATATACCTATGCAAAGAAGATCATCACTGCAGGCAACTTGCCAAAGACTGGTTGGATTAATGGAGCTGCGGCATCAGAATGAGTTCTGAATCCAAAGATAAGTAATGACGTTTGGTTTTTCACTACTCTTTGGACATTTTTTGCCACAAATCCTGGAAAACCACTTAAAAATGTAACTTAGGTGCAGAATAATGGGTGAAACATATCAAATTTAATATCACAGTACTAATGGATGAGCAAAAACTTGGCAACGTATACGTTTTAGATATACATGATTAGAAAATACTCTTGACCTATAATGTACTTAGAAGATTAAAGAAGTAATACATGACACTGAAGATTGTCTATTACAACCCTATTATTTTACGATATCACTAAAAATTACCATATCACTGATGATTTGGTCTAAAAGCCGAAATAATATTAAATAATAACTCTTCATTTTTAGTCATTACTGTTGTTTAGTACAAGAAATGTATTACAATTACAGTCTACTCTTAGCTATTTTTCCTAAATTATGAGCAAACAGATTAAACACACCTAGTAAAAAATATATATAAAACAATCAGCCTCCTCCATGACCCCTCTAGCTGTCCATTCCATCTCCAAAAGAGGTGTTTTTTGCCAATTTAGCCAAAAAAAGTTTCACCCATTTTCTCATAATTTAAGAAACCATGAATTCATAGAATCTTTGTCTAGAGGACTCCTCTAGCCTGTGAACTGAATGTTATTAAGGTTACACATAATATTTCTATATTTTAAAGACTTTGTCCAAAAAGTATCAAATCTGGCCAAAAATCAGGAAATGCATCAAACTTAAAACATATCTAGAATTTCCCTGAAAACTCATCACCACTGCTACCAAATTGCTATTACAATGGGCTCTCAGGTCTTTGGAAACTTATTTGGGACCGCTACTGCCAATCATAAGCTTCACCACTTATCCTTCGACACATGAATGTAGAGGTCATTGACTAGCTACATCTGTCAAGACAGCATTGTTGGGACCCAATTGCTGGTGGGTACTTAACAGAGACCGGCAGGACTACAGGGTCAGCAGCAATGGAACTTAAGGTGGAATTACAAGGTAAGTAATCATTTTTGGCATTCCCTCCTTTGTGTCCATTTCTTTAAATTACTGTACAACTTAAATTGTACCTATAACTTCTGCAGAGAACATCAACACTGCAGGCAACTTGTCAAAGACTGGTGGGATTAATGGAGCTGCGGCATTAGAATGAGCTGTGATTCAAAAGATAAGTAATGACTTTTGGCTTTTTGCTACTCTTTGGACATTTTTTGTCACAAATCCTGGAAAATCACTTAAAAATATAACTATAACTTATGTGCAGAATAATGAGTCAAACGTAAGAAATTTAATATCACAATACTAAGGGATAAGTAAAAAACTTGACAACATATACGTTTTAGATATACATGATTAAAAAATACTTTTGACCTATGATGTACTCAGAAGATTAAAGAAGTGTTACACTACGCTGAAGATTGTCTATTACAACCCTATTACTTTACGATATCACCAAAAATGACAATATCACTGAGGTCTAAAAGCCCAAATAATGTTAAATGATAAATCTTCGATTTTTGATTATTACTGTGGTTTAGTACAAGAAATGTATTACAATTACAGTATACTCTTAGCTACTTTTCCTAAATTATGAGCGAATAGATCAGACACACCTAGTAAAAAATATATATTAAAAAAAATCAGCCTCCTCCATGACCCCTCTAGCTGTCCTTTCCATCTCCAAGAGAGGTGTGTTTTATGCCATTTTAGAAAAAAAAAGTTTCATCCATTTTCTCATAATTTAAAAAACCTTGAATTGACGAAATCTTTGTCCAGGACTTCTCTAGCCTGTGAAATGGGTGTTATTAAGGATACATATCACATTTCTATATTTTAAAGACTGTCAACCTTTATCAAACCTGGCCATAAAGCAGGAAATGCATCAAACTAAAAACATATCTAGAATTTACCTGAAAACTCCACACTGCTAAAAAAATGCTATTTTAATGGACTCTCTGGTCTTTGGAAATTTATTTGGGACTGGTAAACTGAACATACACATGTGACAGCTATTGCCAATCACAGGCTTCACCAGTTATCCTATGGCCCATAAATGTAGAGGTCATTGATTAGCTACATCTGTCAAGAGAGCATTGTCGGGACCCCATTGCCTTTGGGTACTTAACAGAGACCGGCAGGACGACCGGGCCAGCAGCAATGGAATTTAAGGTAGAATTACAAGGTAGGTAATAATTTTTGGTATTCCTCCTTTGTGTCCATTTCTTAAAAATACTGTACAACCTTAATTGTACCTATATACCTATGCAAAGAAGATCATCACTGCAGGCAACTTGCCAAAGACTGGTTGGATTAATGGAGCTGCGGCATCAGAATGAGTTCTGAATCCAAAGATAAGTAATGACGTTTGGTTTTTCACTACTCTTTGGACATTTTTTGCCACAAATCCTGGAAAACCACTTAAAAATGTAACTTAGGTGCAGAATAATGGGTGAAACATATCAAATTTAATATCACAGTACTAATGGATGAGCAAAAACTTGGCAACGTATACGTTTTAGATATACATGATTAGAAAATACTCTTGACCTATAATGTACTTAGAAGATTAAAGAAGTAATACATGACACTGAAGATTGTCTATTACAACCCTATTATTTTACGATATCACTAAAAATTACCATATCACTGATGATTTGGTCTAAAAGCCGAAATAATATTAAATAATAACTCTTCATTTTTAGTCATTACTGTTGTTTAGTACAAGAAATGTATTACAATTACAGTCTACTCTTAGCTATTTTTCCTAAATTATGAGCAAACAGATTAAACACACCTAGTAAAAAATATATATAAAACAATCAGCCTCCTCCATGACCCCTCTAGCTGTCCATTCCATCTCCAAAAGAGGTGTTTTTTGCCAATTTAGCCAAAAAAAGTTTCACCCATTTTCTCATAATTTAAGAAACCATGAATTCATAGAATCTTTGTCTAGAGGACTCCTCTAGCCTGTGAACTGAATGTTATTAAGGTTACACATAATATTTCTATATTTTAAAGACTTTGTCCAAAAAGTATCAAATCTGGCCAAAAATCAGGAAATGCATCAAACTTAAAACATATCTAGAATTTCCCTGAAAACTCATCACCACTGCTACCAAATTGCTATTACAATGGGCTCTCAGGTCTTTGGAAACTTATTTGGGACCGCTACTGCCAATCATAAGCTTCACCACTTATCCTTCGACACATGAATGTAGAGGTCATTGACTAGCTACATCTGTCAAGACAGCATTGTTGGGACCCAATTGCTGGTGGGTACTTAACAGAGACCGGCAGGACTACAGGGTCAGCAGCAATGGAACTTAAGGTGGAATTACAAGGTAAGTAATCATTTTTGGCATTCCCTCCTTTGTGTCCATTTCTTTAAATTACTGTACAACTTAAATTGTACCTATAACTTCTGCAGAGAACATCAACACTGCAGGCAACTTGTCAAAGACTGGTGGGATTAATGGAGCTGCGGCATTAGAATGAGCTGTGATTCAAAAGATAAGTAATGACTTTTGGCTTTTTGCTACTCTTTGGACATTTTTTGTCACAAATCCTGGAAAATCACTTAAAAATATAACTATAACTTATGTGCAGAATAATGAGTCAAACGTAAGAAATTTAATATCACAATACTAAGGGATAAGTAAAAAACTTGACAACATATACGTTTTAGATATACATGATTAAAAAATACTTTTGACCTATGATGTACTCAGAAGATTAAAGAAGTGTTACACTACGCTGAAGATTGTCTATTACAACCCTATTACTTTACGATATCACCAAAAATGACAATATCACTGAGGTCTAAAAGCCCAAATAATGTTAAATGATAAATCTTCGATTTTTGATTATTACTGTGGTTTAGTACAAGAAATGTATTACAATTACAGTATACTCTTAGCTACTTTTCCTAAATTATGAGCGAATAGATCAGACACACCTAGTAAAAAATATATATTAAAAAAAATCAGCCTCCTCCATGACCCCTCTAGCTGTCCTTTCCATCTCCAAGAGAGGTGTGTTTTATGCCATTTTAGAAAAAAAAAGTTTCATCCATTTTCTCATAATTTAAAAAACCTTGAATTGACGAAATCTTTGTCCAGGACTTCTCTAGCCTGTGAAATGGGTGTTATTAAGGATACATATCACATTTCTATATTTTAAAGACTGTCAACCTTTATCAAACCTGGCCATAAAGCAGGAAATGCATCAAACTAAAAACATATCTAGAATTTACCTGAAAACTCCACACTGCTAAAAAAAATGCTATTTTAATGGACTCTCTGGTCTTTGGAAATTTATTTGGGACTGGTAAACTGAACATACACATGTGACAGCTATTGCCAATCACAGGCTTCACCAGTTATCCTATGGCCCATAAATGTAGAGGTCATTGATTAGCTACATCTGTCAAGAGAGCATTGTCGGGACCCCATTGCCTTTGGGTACTTAACAGAGACCGGCAGGACGACCGGGCCAGCAGCAATGGAATTTAAGGTAGAATTACAAGGTAGGTAATAATTTTTGGTATTCCTCCTTTGTGTCCATTTCTTAAAAATACTGTACAACCTTAATTGTACCTATATACCTATGCAAAGAAGATCATCACTGCAGGCAACTTGCCAAAGACTGGTTGGATTAATGGAGCTGCGGCATCAGAATGAGTTCTGAATCCAAAGATAAGTAATGACGTTTGGTTTTTCACTACTCTTTGGACATTTTTTGCCACAAATCCTGGAAAACCACTTAAAAATGTAACTTAGGTGCAGAATAATGGGTGAAACATATCAAATTTAATATCACAGTACTAATGGATGAGCAAAAACTTGGCAACGTATACGTTTTAGATATACATGATTAGAAAATACTCTTGACCTATAATGTACTTAGAAGATTAAAGAAGTAATACATGACACTGAAGATTGTCTATTACAACCCTATTATTTTACGATATCACTAAAAATTACCATATCACTGATGATTTGGTCTAAAAGCCGAAATAATATTAAATAATAACTCTTCATTTTTAGTCATTACTGTTGTTTAGTACAAGAAATGTATTACAATTACAGTCTACTCTTAGCTATTTTTCCTAAATTATGAGCAAACAGATTAAACACACCTAGTAAAAAATATATATAAAACAATCAGCCTCCTCCATGACCCCTCTAGCTGTCCATTCCATCTCCAAAAGAGGTGTTTTTTGCCAATTTAGCCAAAAAAAGTTTCACCCATTTTCTCATAATTTAAGAAACCATGAATTCATAGAATCTTTGTCTAGAGGACTCCTCTAGCCTGTGAACTGAATGTTATTAAGGTTACACATAATATTTCTATATTTTAAAGACTTTGTCCAAAAAGTATCAAATCTGGCCAAAAATCAGGAAATGCATCAAACTTAAAACATATCTAGAATTTCCCTGAAAACTCATCACCACTGCTACCAAATTGCTATTACAATGGGCTCTCAGGTCTTTGGAAACTTATTTGGGACCGCTACTGCCAATCATAAGCTTCACCACTTATCCTTCGACACATGAATGTAGAGGTCATTGACTAGCTACATCTGTCAAGACAGCATTGTTGGGACCCAATTGCTGGTGGGTACTTAACAGAGACCGGCAGGACTACAGGGTCAGCAGCAATGGAACTTAAGGTGGAATTACAAGGTAAGTAATCATTTTTGGCATTCCCTCCTTTGTGTCCATTTCTTTAAATTACTGTACAACTTAAATTGTACCTATAACTTCTGCAGAGAACATCAACACTGCAGGCAACTTGTCAAAGACTGGTGGGATTAATGGAGCTGCGGCATTAGAATGAGCTGTGATTCAAAAGATAAGTAATGACTTTTGGCTTTTTGCTACTCTTTGGACATTTTTTGTCACAAATCCTGGAAAATCACTTAAAAATATAACTATAACTTATGTGCAGAATAATGAGTCAAACGTAAGAAATTTAATATCACAATACTAAGGGATAAGTAAAAAACTTGACAACATATACGTTTTAGATATACATGATTAAAAAATACTTTTGACCTATGATGTACTCAGAAGATTAAAGAAGTGTTACACTACGCTGAAGATTGTCTATTACAACCCTATTACTTTACGATATCACCAAAAATGACAATATCACTGAGGTCTAAAAGCCCAAATAATGTTAAATGATAAATCTTCGATTTTTGATTATTACTGTGGTTTAGTACAAGAAATGTATTACAATTACAGTATACTCTTAGCTACTTTTCCTAAATTATGAGCGAATAGATCAGACACACCTAGTAAAAAATATATATTAAAAAAAATCAGCCTCCTCCATGACCCCTCTAGCTGTCCTTTCCATCTCCAAGAGAGGTGTGTTTTATGCCATTTTAGAAAAAAAAAGTTTCATCCATTTTCTCATAATTTAAAAAACCTTGAATTGACGAAATCTTTGTCCAGGACTTCTCTAGCCTGTGAAATGGGTGTTATTAAGGATACATATCACATTTCTATATTTTAAAGACTGTCAACCTTTATCAAACCTGGCCATAAAGCAGGAAATGCATCAAACTAAAAACATATCTAGAATTTACCTGAAAACTCCACACTGCTAAAAAAAATGCTATTTTAATGGACTCTCTGGTCTTTGGAAATTTATTTGGGACTGGTAAACTGAACATACACATGTGACAGCTATTGCCAATCACAGGCTTCACCAGTTATCCTATGGCCCATAAATGTAGAGGTCATTGATTAGCTACATCTGTCAAGAGAGCATTGTCGGGACCCCATTGCCTTTGGGTACTTAACAGAGACCGGCAGGACGACCGGGCCAGCAGCAATGGAATTTAAGGTAGAATTACAAGGTAGGTAATAATTTTTGGTATTCCTCCTTTGTGTCCATTTCTTAAAAATACTGTACAACCTTAATTGTACCTATATACCTATGCAAAGAAGATCATCACTGCAGGCAACTTGCCAAAGACTGGTTGGATTAATGGAGCTGCGGCATCAGAATGAGTTCTGAATCCAAAGATAAGTAATGACGTTTGGTTTTTCACTACTCTTTGGACATTTTTTGCCACAAATCCTGGAAAACCACTTAAAAATGTAACTTAGGTGCAGAATAATGGGTGAAACATATCAAATTTAATATCACAGTACTAATGGATGAGCAAAAACTTGGCAACGTATACGTTTTAGATATACATGATTAGAAAATACTCTTGACCTATAATGTACTTAGAAGATTAAAGAAGTAATACATGACACTGAAGATTGTCTATTACAACCCTATTATTTTACGATATCACTAAAAATTACCATATCACTGATGATTTGGTCTAAAAGCCGAAATAATATTAAATAATAACTCTTCATTTTTAGTCATTACTGTTGTTTAGTACAAGAAATGTATTACAATTACAGTCTACTCTTAGCTATTTTTCCTAAATTATGAGCAAACAGATTAAACACACCTAGTAAAAAATATATATAAAACAATCAGCCTCCTCCATGACCCCTCTAGCTGTCCATTCCATCTCCAAAAGAGGTGTTTTTTGCCAATTTAGCCAAAAAAAGTTTCACCCATTTTCTCATAATTTAAGAAACCATGAATTCATAGAATCTTTGTCTAGAGGACTCCTCTAGCCTGTGAACTGAATGTTATTAAGGTTACACATAATATTTCTATATTTTAAAGACTTTGTCCAAAAAGTATCAAATCTGGCCAAAAATCAGGAAATGCATCAAACTTAAAACATATCTAGAATTTCCCTGAAAACTCATCACCACTGCTACCAAATTGCTATTACAATGGGCTCTCAGGTCTTTGGAAACTTATTTGGGACCGCTACTGCCAATCATAAGCTTCACCACTTATCCTTCGACACATGAATGTAGAGGTCATTGACTAGCTACATCTGTCAAGACAGCATTGTTGGGACCCAATTGCTGGTGGGTACTTAACAGAGACCGGCAGGACTACAGGGTCAGCAGCAATGGAACTTAAGGTGGAATTACAAGGTAAGTAATCATTTTTGGCATTCCCTCCTTTGTGTCCATTTCTTTAAATTACTGTACAACTTAAATTGTGCCTATAACTTCTGCAGAGAACATCAGCACTGCAGGCAACTTGTCAAAGACTGGTGGGATTAATGGAGCTGCGGCATTAGAATGAGCTGTGATTCAAAAGATAAGTAATGACTTTTGGCTTTTCGCTACTCTTTGGACATTTTTTGTCACAAATCCTGGAAAATCACTTAAAAATATAACTATAACTTATGTGCAGAATAATGAGTCAAAAATAAGAAATTTAATATCACAATACTAAGGGTTAAGTAAAAAACTTGACAACATATACGTTTTAGATATACATGATTAAAAAATACTTTTGACCTATAATGTACTCAGAAGATTAAAGAAGTGTTACACTACGCTGAAGGTTGTCTATTACAACCCTATTACTTTACGATATCACCAAAAATGACAATATCACTGAGGTCTAAAAGCCCAAATAATGTTAAATGATAAATCTTCGATTTTTGGTTATTACTGTGGTTTAGTACAAGAAATGTATTACAATTACAGTATACTCTTAGCTACTTTTCCTAAATTATGAGCGAATAGATCAGACACACCTAGTAAAAAATATATATTAAAAAAAATCAGCCTCCTCCATGACCCCTCTAGCTGTCCTTTCCATCTCCAAGAGAGGTGTGTTTTATGCCATTTTAGAAAAAAAAAGTTTCATCCATTTTCTCATAATTTAAAAAACCTTGAATTGACGAAATCTTTGTCCAGGACTTCTCTAGCCTGTGAAATGGGTGTTATTAAGGATACATATCACATTTCTATATTTTAAAGACTGTCAACCTTTATCAAACCTGGCCATAAAGCAGGAAATGCATCAAACTAAAAACATATCTAGAATTTACCTGAAAACTCCACACTGCTAAAAAAAATGCTATTTTAATGGACTCTCTGGTCTTTGGAAATTTATTTGGGACTGGTAAACTGAACATACACATGTGACAGCTATTGCCAATCACAGGCTTCACCAGTTATCCTATGGCCCATAAATGTAGAGGTCATTGATTAGCTACATCTGTCAAGAGAGCATTGTCGGGACCCCATTGCCTTTGGGTACTTAACAGAGACCGGCAGGACGACCGGGCCAGCAGCAATGGAATTTAAGGTAGAATTACAAGGTAGGTAATAATTTTTGGTATTCCTCCTTTGTGTCCATTTCTTAAAAATACTGTACAACCTTAATTGTACCTATATACCTATGCAAAGAAGATCATCACTGCAGGCAACTTGCCAAAGACTGGTTGGATTAATGGAGCTGCGGCATCAGAATGAGTTCTGAATCCAAAGATAAGTAATGACGTTTGGTTTTTCACTACTCTTTGGACATTTTTTGCCACAAATCCTGGAAAACCACTTAAAAATGTAACTTAGGTGCAGAATAATGGGTGAAACATATCAAATTTAATATCACAGTACTAATGGATGAGCAAAAACTTGGCAACGTATACGTTTTAGATATACATGATTAGAAAATACTCTTGACCTATAATGTACTTAGAAGATTAAAGAAGTAATACATGACACTGAAGATTGTCTATTACAACCCTATTATTTTACGATATCACTAAAAATTACCATATCACTGATGATTTGGTCTAAAAGCCGAAATAATATTAAATAATAACTCTTCATTTTTAGTCATTACTGTTGTTTAGTACAAGAAATGTATTACAATTACAGTCTACTCTTAGCTATTTTTCCTAAATTATGAGCAAACAGATTAAACACACCTAGTAAAAAATATATATAAAACAATCAGCCTCCTCCATGACCCCTCTAGCTGTCCATTCCATCTCCAAAAGAGGTGTTTTTTGCCAATTTAGCCAAAAAAAGTTTCACCCATTTTCTCATAATTTAAGAAACCATGAATTCATAGAATCTTTGTCTAGAGGACTCCTCTAGCCTGTGAACTGAATGTTATTAAGGTTACACATAATATTTCTATATTTTAAAGACTTTGTCCAAAAAGTATCAAATCTGGCCAAAAATCAGGAAATGCATCAAACTTAAAACATATCTAGAATTTCCCTGAAAACTCATCACCACTGCTACCAAATTGCTATTACAATGGGCTCTCAGGTCTTTGGAAACTTATTTGGGACCGCTACTGCCAATCATAAGCTTCACCACTTATCCTTCGACACATGAATGTAGAGGTCATTGACTAGCTACATCTGTCAAGACAGCATTGTTGGGACCCAATTGCTGGTGGGTACTTAACAGAGACCGGCAGGACTACAGGGTCAGCAGCAATGGAACTTAAGGTGGAATTACAAGGTAAGTAATCATTTTTGGCATTCCCTCCTTTGTGTCCATTTCTTTAAATTACTGTACAACTTAAATTGTACCTATAACTTCTGCAGAGAACATCAACACTGCAGGCAACTTGTCAAAGACTGGTGGGATTAATGGAGCTGCGGCATTAGAATGAGCTGTGATTCAAAAGATAAGTAATGACTTTTGGCTTTTTGCTACTCTTTGGACATTTTTTGTCACAAATCCTGGAAAATCACTTAAAAATATAACTATAACTTATGTGCAGAATAATGAGTCAAACGTAAGAAATTTAATATCACAATACTAAGGGATAAGTAAAAAACTTGACAACATATACGTTTTAGATATACATGATTAAAAAATACTTTTGACCTATGATGTACTCAGAAGATTAAAGAAGTGTTACACTACGCTGAAGATTGTCTATTACAACCCTATTACTTTACGATATCACCAAAAATGACAATATCACTGAGGTCTAAAAGCCCAAATAATGTTAAATGATAAATCTTCGATTTTTGATTATTACTGTGGTTTAGTACAAGAAATGTATTACAATTACAGTATACTCTTAGCTACTTTTCCTAAATTATGAGCGAATAGATCAGACACACCTAGTAAAAAATATATATTAAAAAAAATCAGCCTCCTCCATGACCCCTCTAGCTGTCCTTTCCATCTCCAAGAGAGGTGTGTTTTATGCCATTTTAGAAAAAAAAAGTTTCATCCATTTTCTCATAATTTAAAAAACCTTGAATTGACGAAATCTTTGTCCAGGACTTCTCTAGCCTGTGAAATGGGTGTTATTAAGGATACATATCACATTTCTATATTTTAAAGACTGTCAACCTTTATCAAACCTGGCCATAAAGCAGGAAATGCATCAAACTAAAAACATATCTAGAATTTACCTGAAAACTCCACACTGCTAAAAAAAATGCTATTTTAATGGACTCTCTGGTCTTTGGAAATTTATTTGGGACTGGTAAACTGAACATACACATGTGACAGCTATTGCCAATCACAGGCTTCACCAGTTATCCTATGGCCCATAAATGTAGAGGTCATTGATTAGCTACATCTGTCAAGAGAGCATTGTCGGGACCCCATTGCCTTTGGGTACTTAACAGAGACCGGCAGGACGACCGGGCCAGCAGCAATGGAATTTAAGGTAGAATTACAAGGTAGGTAATAATTTTTGGTATTCCTCCTTTGTGTCCATTTCTTAAAAATACTGTACAACCTTAATTGTACCTATATACCTATGCAAAGAAGATCATCACTGCAGGCAACTTGCCAAAGACTGGTTGGATTAATGGAGCTGCGGCATCAGAATGAGTTCTGAATCCAAAGATAAGTAATGACGTTTGGTTTTTCACTACTCTTTGGACATTTTTTGCCACAAATCCTGGAAAACCACTTAAAAATGTAACTTAGGTGCAGAATAATGGGTGAAACATATCAAATTTAATATCACAGTACTAATGGATGAGCAAAAACTTGGCAACGTATACGTTTTAGATATACATGATTAGAAAATACTCTTGACCTATAATGTACTTAGAAGATTAAAGAAGTAATACATGACACTGAAGATTGTCTATTACAACCCTATTATTTTACGATATCACTAAAAATTACCATATCACTGATGATTTGGTCTAAAAGCCGAAATAATATTAAATAATAACTCTTCATTTTTAGTCATTACTGTTGTTTAGTACAAGAAATGTATTACAATTACAGTCTACTCTTAGCTATTTTTCCTAAATTATGAGCAAACAGATTAAACACACCTAGTAAAAAATATATATAAAACAATCAGCCTCCTCCATGACCCCTCTAGCTGTCCATTCCATCTCCAAAAGAGGTGTTTTTTGCCAATTTAGCCAAAAAAAGTTTCACCCATTTTCTCATAATTTAAGAAACCATGAATTCATAGAATCTTTGTCTAGAGGACTCCTCTAGCCTGTGAACTGAATGTTATTAAGGTTACACATAATATTTCTATATTTTAAAGACTTTGTCCAAAAAGTATCAAATCTGGCCAAAAATCAGGAAATGCATCAAACTTAAAACATATCTAGAATTTCCCTGAAAACTCATCACCACTGCTACCAAATTGCTATTACAATGGGCTCTCAGGTCTTTGGAAACTTATTTGGGACCGCTACTGCCAATCATAAGCTTCACCACTTATCCTTCGACACATGAATGTAGAGGTCATTGACTAGCTACATCTGTCAAGACAGCATTGTTGGGACCCAATTGCTGGTGGGTACTTAACAGAGACCGGCAGGACTACAGGGTCAGCAGCAATGGAACTTAAGGTGGAATTACAAGGTAAGTAATCATTTTTGGCATTCCCTCCTTTGTGTCCATTTCTTTAAATTACTGTACAACTTAAATTGTGCCTATAACTTCTGCAGAGAACATCAGCACTGCAGGCAACTTGTCAAAGACTGGTGGGATTAATGGAGCTGCGGCATTAGAATGAGCTGTGATTCAAAAGATAAGTAATGACTTTTGGCTTTTCGCTACTCTTTGGACATTTTTTGTCACAAATCCTGGAAAATCACTTAAAAATATAACTATAACTTATGTGCAGAATAATGAGTCAAAAATAAGAAATTTAATATCACAATACTAAGGGTTAAGTAAAAAACTTGACAACATATACGTTTTAGATATACATGATTAAAAAATACTTTTGACCTATAATGTACTCAGAAGATTAAAGAAGTGTTACACTACGCTGAAGGTTGTCTATTACAACCCTATTACTTTACGATATCACCAAAAATGACAATATCACTGAGGTCTAAAAGCCCAAATAATGTTAAATGATAAATCTTCGATTTTTGGTTATTACTGTGGTTTAGTACAAGAAATGTATTACAATTACAGTATACTCTTAGCTACTTTTCCTAAATTATGAGCGAATAGATCAGACACACCTAGTAAAAAATATATATTAAAAAAAATCAGCCTCCTCCATGACCCCTCTAGCTGTCCTTTCCATCTCCAAGAGAGGTGTGTTTTATGCCATTTTAGAAAAAAAAAGTTTCATCCATTTTCTCATAATTTAAAAAACCTTGAATTGACGAAATCTTTGTCCAGGACTTCTCTAGCCTGTGAAATGGGTGTTATTAAGGATACATATCACATTTCTATATTTTAAAGACTGTCAACCTTTATCAAACCTGGCCATAAAGCAGGAAATGCATCAAACTAAAAACATATCTAGAATTTACCTGAAAACTCCACACTGCTAAAAAAAATGCTATTTTAATGGACTCTCTGGTCTTTGGAAATTTATTTGGGACTGGTAAACTGAACATACACATGTGACAGCTATTGCCAATCACAGGCTTCACCAGTTATCCTATGGCCCATAAATGTAGAGGTCATTGATTAGCTACATCTGTCAAGAGAGCATTGTCGGGACCCCATTGCCTTTGGGTACTTAACAGAGACCGGCAGGACGACCGGGCCAGCAGCAATGGAATTTAAGGTAGAATTACAAGGTAGGTAATAATTTTTGGTATTCCTCCTTTGTGTCCATTTCTTAAAAATACTGTACAACCTTAATTGTACCTATATACCTATGCAAAGAAGATCATCACTGCAGGCAACTTGCCAAAGACTGGTTGGATTAATGGAGCTGCGGCATCAGAATGAGTTCTGAATCCAAAGATAAGTAATGACGTTTGGTTTTTCACTACTCTTTGGACATTTTTTGCCACAAATCCTGGAAAACCACTTAAAAATGTAACTTAGGTGCAGAATAATGGGTGAAACATATCAAATTTAATATCACAGTACTAATGGATGAGCAAAAACTTGGCAACGTATACGTTTTAGATATACATGATTAGAAAATACTCTTGACCTATAATGTACTTAGAAGATTAAAGAAGTAATACATGACACTGAAGATTGTCTATTACAACCCTATTATTTTACGATATCACTAAAAATTACCATATCACTGATGATTTGGTCTAAAAGCCGAAATAATATTAAATAATAACTCTTCATTTTTAGTCATTACTGTTGTTTAGTACAAGAAATGTATTACAATTACAGTCTACTCTTAGCTATTTTTCCTAAATTATGAGCAAACAGATTAAACACACCTAGTAAAAAATATATATAAAACAATCAGCCTCCTCCATGACCCCTCTAGCTGTCCATTCCATCTCCAAAAGAGGTGTTTTTTGCCAATTTAGCCAAAAAAAGTTTCACCCATTTTCTCATAATTTAAGAAACCATGAATTCATAGAATCTTTGTCTAGAGGACTCCTCTAGCCTGTGAACTGAATGTTATTAAGGTTACACATAATATTTCTATATTTTAAAGACTTTGTCCAAAAAGTATCAAATCTGGCCAAAAATCAGGAAATGCATCAAACTTAAAACATATCTAGAATTTCCCTGAAAACTCATCACCACTGCTACCAAATTGCTATTACAATGGGCTCTCAGGTCTTTGGAAACTTATTTGGGACCGCTACTGCCAATCATAAGCTTCACCACTTATCCTTCGACACATGAATGTAGAGGTCATTGACTAGCTACATCTGTCAAGACAGCATTGTTGGGACCCAATTGCTGGTGGGTACTTAACAGAGACCGGCAGGACTACAGGGTCAGCAGCAATGGAACTTAAGGTGGAATTACAAGGTAAGTAATCATTTTTGGCATTCCCTCCTTTGTGTCCATTTCTTTAAATTACTGTACAACTTAAATTGTGCCTATAACTTCTGCAGAGAACATCAGCACTGCAGGCAACTTGTCAAAGACTGGTGGGATTAATGGAGCTGCGGCATTAGAATGAGCTGTGATTCAAAAGATAAGTAATGACTTTTGGCTTTTCGCTACTCTTTGGACATTTTTTGTCACAAATCCTGGAAAATCACTTAAAAATATAACTATAACTTATGTGCAGAATAATGAGTCAAAAATAAGAAATTTAATATCACAATACTAAGGGTTAAGTAAAAAACTTGACAACATATACGTTTTAGATATACATGATTAAAAAATACTTTTGACCTATAATGTACTCAGAAGATTAAAGAAGTGTTACACTACGCTGAAGGTTGTCTATTACAACCCTATTACTTTACGATATCACCAAAAATGACAATATCACTGAGGTCTAAAAGCCCAAATAATGTTAAATGATAAATCTTCGATTTTTGGTTATTACTGTGGTTTAGTACAAGAAATGTATTACAATTACAGTATACTCTTAGCTACTTTTCCTAAATTATGAGCGAATAGATCAGACACACCTAGTAAAAAATATATATTAAAAAAAATCAGCCTCCTCCATGACCCCTCTAGCTGTCCTTTCCATCTCCAAGAGAGGTGTGTTTTATGCCATTTTAGAAAAAAAAAGTTTCATCCATTTTCTCATAATTTAAAAAACCTTGAATTGACGAAATCTTTGTCCAGGACTTCTCTAGCCTGTGAAATGGGTGTTATTAAGGATACATATCACATTTCTATATTTTAAAGACTGTCAACCTTTATCAAACCTGGCCATAAAGCAGGAAATGCATCAAACTAAAAACATATCTAGAATTTACCTGAAAACTCCACACTGCTAAAAAAAATGCTATTTTAATGGACTCTCTGGTCTTTGGAAATTTATTTGGGACTGGTAAACTGAACATACACATGTGACAGCTATTGCCAATCACAGGCTTCACCAGTTATCCTATGGCCCATAAATGTAGAGGTCATTGATTAGCTACATCTGTCAAGAGAGCATTGTCGGGACCCCATTGCCTTTGGGTACTTAACAGAGACCGGCAGGACGACCGGGCCAGCAGCAATGGAATTTAAGGTAGAATTACAAGGTAGGTAATAATTTTTGGTATTCCTCCTTTGTGTCCATTTCTTAAAAATACTGTACAACCTTAATTGTACCTATATACCTATGCAAAGAAGATCATCACTGCAGGCAACTTGCCAAAGACTGGTTGGATTAATGGAGCTGCGGCATCAGAATGAGTTCTGAATCCAAAGATAAGTAATGACGTTTGGTTTTTCACTACTCTTTGGACATTTTTTGCCACAAATCCTGGAAAACCACTTAAAAATGTAACTTAGGTGCAGAATAATGGGTGAAACATATCAAATTTAATATCACAGTACTAATGGATGAGCAAAAACTTGGCAACGTATACGTTTTAGATATACATGATTAGAAAATACTCTTGACCTATAATGTACTTAGAAGATTAAAGAAGTAATACATGACACTGAAGATTGTCTATTACAACCCTATTATTTTACGATATCACTAAAAATTACCATATCACTGATGATTTGGTCTAAAAGCCGAAATAATATTAAATAATAACTCTTCATTTTTAGTCATTACTGTTGTTTAGTACAAGAAATGTATTACAATTACAGTCTACTCTTAGCTATTTTTCCTAAATTATGAGCAAACAGATTAAACACACCTAGTAAAAAATATATATAAAACAATCAGCCTCCTCCATGACCCCTCTAGCTGTCCATTCCATCTCCAAAAGAGGTGTTTTTTGCCAATTTAGCCAAAAAAAGTTTCACCCATTTTCTCATAATTTAAGAAACCATGAATTCATAGAATCTTTGTCTAGAGGACTCCTCTAGCCTGTGAACTGAATGTTATTAAGGTTACACATAATATTTCTATATTTTAAAGACTTTGTCCAAAAAGTATCAAATCTGGCCAAAAATCAGGAAATGCATCAAACTTAAAACATATCTAGAATTTCCCTGAAAACTCATCACCACTGCTACCAAATTGCTATTACAATGGGCTCTCAGGTCTTTGGAAACTTATTTGGGACCGCTACTGCCAATCATAAGCTTCACCACTTATCCTTCGACACATGAATGTAGAGGTCATTGACTAGCTACATCTGTCAAGACAGCATTGTTGGGACCCAATTGCTGGTGGGTACTTAACAGAGACCGGCAGGACTACAGGGTCAGCAGCAATGGAACTTAAGGTGGAATTACAAGGTAAGTAATCATTTTTGGCATTCCCTCCTTTGTGTCCATTTCTTTAAATTACTGTACAACTTAAATTGTACCTATAACTTCTGCAGAGAACATCAACACTGCAGGCAACTTGTCAAAGACTGGTGGGATTAATGGAGCTGCGGCATTAGAATGAGCTGTGATTCAAAAGATAAGTAATGACTTTTGGCTTTTTGCTACTCTTTGGACATTTTTTGTCACAAATCCTGGAAAATCACTTAAAAATATAACTATAACTTATGTGCAGAATAATGAGTCAAACGTAAGAAATTTAATATCACAATACTAAGGGATAAGTAAAAAACTTGACAACATATACGTTTTAGATATACATGATTAAAAAATACTTTTGACCTATGATGTACTCAGAAGATTAAAGAAGTGTTACACTACGCTGAAGATTGTCTATTACAACCCTATTACTTTACGATATCACCAAAAATGACAATATCACTGAGGTCTAAAAGCCCAAATAATGTTAAATGATAAATCTTCGATTTTTGATTATTACTGTGGTTTAGTACAAGAAATGTATTACAATTACAGTATACTCTTAGCTACTTTTCCTAAATTATGAGCGAATAGATCAGACACACCTAGTAAAAAATATATATTAAAAAAAATCAGCCTCCTCCATGACCCCTCTAGCTGTCCTTTCCATCTCCAAGAGAGGTGTGTTTTATGCCATTTTAGAAAAAAAAAGTTTCATCCATTTTCTCATAATTTAAAAAACCTTGAATTGACGAAATCTTTGTCCAGGACTTCTCTAGCCTGTGAAATGGGTGTTATTAAGGATACATATCACATTTCTATATTTTAAAGACTGTCAACCTTTATCAAACCTGGCCATAAAGCAGGAAATGCATCAAACTAAAAACATATCTAGAATTTACCTGAAAACTCCACACTGCTAAAAAAATGCTATTTTAATGGACTCTCTGGTCTTTGGAAATTTATTTGGGACTGGTAAACTGAACATACACATGTGACAGCTATTGCCAATCACAGGCTTCACCAGTTATCCTATGGCCCATAAATGTAGAGGTCATTGATTAGCTACATCTGTCAAGAGAGCATTGTCGGGACCCCATTGCCTTTGGGTACTTAACAGAGACCGGCAGGACGACCGGGCCAGCAGCAATGGAATTTAAGGTAGAATTACAAGGTAGGTAATAATTTTTGGTATTCCTCCTTTGTGTCCATTTCTTAAAAATACTGTACAACCTTAATTGTACCTATATACCTATGCAAAGAAGATCATCACTGCAGGCAACTTGCCAAAGACTGGTTGGATTAATGGAGCTGCGGCATCAGAATGAGTTCTGAATCCAAAGATAAGTAATGACGTTTGGTTTTTCACTACTCTTTGGACATTTTTTGCCACAAATCCTGGAAAACCACTTAAAAATGTAACTTAGGTGCAGAATAATGGGTGAAACATATCAAATTTAATATCACAGTACTAATGGATGAGCAAAAACTTGGCAACGTATACGTTTTAGATATACATGATTAGAAAATACTCTTGACCTATAATGTACTTAGAAGATTAAAGAAGTAATACATGACACTGAAGATTGTCTATTACAACCCTATTATTTTACGATATCACTAAAAATTACCATATCACTGATGATTTGGTCTAAAAGCCGAAATAATATTAAATAATAACTCTTCATTTTTAGTCATTACTGTTGTTTAGTACAAGAAATGTATTACAATTACAGTCTACTCTTAGCTATTTTTCCTAAATTATGAGCAAACAGATTAAACACACCTAGTAAAAAATATATATAAAACAATCAGCCTCCTCCATGACCCCTCTAGCTGTCCATTCCATCTCCAAAAGAGGTGTTTTTTGCCAATTTAGCCAAAAAAAGTTTCACCCATTTTCTCATAATTTAAGAAACCATGAATTCATAGAATCTTTGTCTAGAGGACTCCTCTAGCCTGTGAACTGAATGTTATTAAGGTTACACATAATATTTCTATATTTTAAAGACTTTGTCCAAAAAGTATCAAATCTGGCCAAAAATCAGGAAATGCATCAAACTTAAAACATATCTAGAATTTCCCTGAAAACTCATCACCACTGCTACCAAATTGCTATTACAATGGGCTCTCAGGTCTTTGGAAACTTATTTGGGACCGCTACTGCCAATCATAAGCTTCACCACTTATCCTTCGACACATGAATGTAGAGGTCATTGACTAGCTACATCTGTCAAGACAGCATTGTTGGGACCCAATTGCTGGTGGGTACTTAACAGAGACCGGCAGGACTACAGGGTCAGCAGCAATGGAACTTAAGGTGGAATTACAAGGTAAGTAATCATTTTTGGCATTCCCTCCTTTGTGTCCATTTCTTTAAATTACTGTACAACTTAAATTGTACCTATAACTTCTGCAGAGAACATCAACACTGCAGGCAACTTGTCAAAGACTGGTGGGATTAATGGAGCTGCGGCATTAGAATGAGCTGTGATTCAAAAGATAAGTAATGACTTTTGGCTTTTTGCTACTCTTTGGACATTTTTTGTCACAAATCCTGGAAAATCACTTAAAAATATAACTATAACTTATGTGCAGAATAATGAGTCAAACGTAAGAAATTTAATATCACAATACTAAGGGATAAGTAAAAAACTTGACAACATATACGTTTTAGATATACATGATTAAAAAATACTTTTGACCTATGATGTACTCAGAAGATTAAAGAAGTGTTACACTACGCTGAAGATTGTCTATTACAACCCTATTACTTTACGATATCACCAAAAATGACAATATCACTGAAGTCTAAAAGCCCAAATAATGTTAAATGATAAATCTTCGATTTTTGATTATTACTGTGGTTTAGTACAAGAAATGTATTACAATTACAGTATACTCTTAGCTACTTTTCCTAAATTATGAGCGAATAGATCAGACACACCTAGTAAAAAATATATATTAAAAAAAATCAGCCTCCTCCATGACCCCTCTAGCTGTCCTTTCCATCTCCAAGAGAGGTGTGTTTTATGCCATTTTAGAAAAAAAAAGTTTCATCCATTTTCTCATAATTTAAAAAACCTTGAATTGACGAAATCTTTGTCCAGGACTTCTCTAGCCTGTGAAATGGGTGTTATTAAGGATACATATCACATTTCTATATTTTAAAGACTGTCAACCTTTATCAAACCTGGCCATAAAGCAGGAAATGCATCAAACTAAAAACATATCTAGAATTTACCTGAAAACTCCACACTGCTAAAAAAAATGCTATTTTAATGGACTCTCTGGTCTTTGGAAATTTATTTGGGACTGGTAAACTGAACATACACATGTGACAGCTATTGCCAATCACAGGCTTCACCAGTTATCCTATGGCCCATAAATGTAGAGGTCATTGATTAGCTACATCTGTCAAGAGAGCATTGTCGGGACCCCATTGCCTTTGGGTACTTAACAGAGACCGGCAGGACGACCGGGCCAGCAGCAATGGAATTTAAGGTAGAATTACAAGGTAGGTAATAATTTTTGGTATTCCTCCTTTGTGTCCATTTCTTAAAAATACTGTACAACCTTAATTGTACCTATATACCTATGCAAAGAAGATCATCACTGCAGGCAACTTGCCAAAGACTGGTTGGATTAATGGAGCTGCGGCATCAGAATGAGTTCTGAATCCAAAGATAAGTAATGACGTTTGGTTTTTCACTACTCTTTGGACATTTTTTGCCACAAATCCTGGAAAACCACTTAAAAATGTAACTTAGGTGCAGAATAATGGGTGAAACATATCAAATTTAATATCACTGTACTAATGGATGAGCAAAAACTTGGCAACGTATACGTTTTAGATATACATGATTAGAAAATACTCTTGACCTATAATGTACTTAGAAGATTAAAGAAGTAATACATGACACTGAAGATTGTCTATTACAACCCTATTATTTTACGATATCACTAAAAATTACCATATCACTGATGATTTGGTCTAAAAGCCGAAATAATATTAAATAATAACGCTTCATTTTTAGTCATTACTGTTGTTTAGTACAAGAAATGTATTACAATTACAGTCTACTCTTAGCTATTTTTCCTAAATTATGAGCAAACAGATTAAACACACCTAGTAAAAAATATATATAAAACAATCAGCCTCCTCCATGACCCCTCTAGCTGTCCATTCCATCTCCAAAAGAGGTGTTTTTTGCCAATTTAGCCAAAAAAAGTTTCACCCATTTTCTCATAATTTAAGAAACCATGAATTCATAGAATCTTTGTCTAGAGGACTCCTCTAGCCTGTGAACTGAATGTTATTAAGGTTACACATAATATTTCTATATTTTAAAGACTTTGTCCAAAAAGTATCAAATCTGGCCAAAAATCAGGAAATGCATCAAACTTAAAACATATCTAGAATTTCCCTGAAAACTCATCACCACTGCTACCAAATTGCTATTACAATGGGCTCTCAGGTCTTTGGAAACTTATTTGGGACCGCTACTGCCAATCATAAGCTTCACCACTTATCCTTCGACACATGAATGTAGAGGTCATTGACTAGCTACATCTGTCAAGACAGCATTGTTGGGACCCAATTGCTGGTGGGTACTTAACAGAGACCGGCAGGACTACAGGGTCAGCAGCAATGGAACTTAAGGTGGAATTACAAGGTAAGTAATCATTTTTGGCATTCCCTCCTTTGTGTCCATTTCTTTAAATTACTGTACAACTTAAATTGTACCTATAACTTCTGCAGAGAACATCAACACTGCAGGCAACTTGTCAAAGACTGGTGGGATTAATGGAGCTGCGGCATTAGAATGAGCTGTGATTCAAAAGATAAGTAATGACTTTTGGCTTTTTGCTACTCTTTGGACATTTTTTGTCACAAATCCTGGAAAATCACTTAAAAATATAACTATAACTTATGTGCAGAATAATGAGTCAAACGTAAGAAATTTAATATCACAATACTAAGGGATAAGTAAAAAACTTGACAACATATACGTTTTAGATATACATGATTAAAAAATACTTTTGACCTATGATGTACTCAGAAGATTAAAGAAGTGTTACACTACGCTGAAGATTGTCTATTACAACCCTATTACTTTACGATATCACCAAAAATGACAATATCACTGAGGTCTAAAAGCCCAAATAATGTTAAATGATAAATCTTCGATTTTTGATTATTACTGTGGTTTAGTACAAGAAATGTATTACAATTACAGTATACTCTTAGCTACTTTTCCTAAATTATGAGCGAATAGATCAGACACACCTAGTAAAAAATATATATTAAAAAAAATCAGCCTCCTCCATGACCCCTCTAGCTGTCCTTTCCATCTCCAAGAGAGGTGTGTTTTATGCCATTTTAGAAAAAAAAAGTTTCATCCATTTTCTCATAATTTAAAAAACCTTGAATTGACGAAATCTTTGTCCAGGACTTCTCTAGCCTGTGAAATGGGTGTTATTAAGGATACATATCACATTTCTATATTTTAGAGACTGTCAACCTTTATCAAACCTGGCCATAAAGCAGGAAATGCATCAAACTAAAAACATATCTAGAATTTACCTGAAAACTCCACACTGCTAAAAAAAATGCTATTTTAATGGACTCTCTGGTCTTTGGAAATTTATTTGGGACTGGTAAACTGAACATACACATGTGACAGCTATTGCCAATCACAGGCTTCACCAGTTATCCTATGGCCCATAAATGTAGAGGTCATTGATTAGCTACATCTGTCAAGAGAGCATTGTCGGGACCCCATTGCCTTTGGGTACTTAACAGAGACCGGCAGGACGACCGGGCCAGCAGCAATGGAATTTAAGGTAGAATTACAAGGTAGGTAATAATTTTTGGTATTCCTCCTTTGTGTCCATTTCTTAAAAATACTGTACAACCTTAATTGTACCTATATACCTATGCAAAGAAGATCATCACTGCAGGCAACTTGCCAAAGACTGGTTGGATTAATGGAGCTGCGGCATCAGAATGAGTTCTGAATCCAAAGATAAGTAATGACGTTTGGTTTTTCACTACTCTTTGGACATTTTTTGCCACAAATCCTGGAAAACCACTTAAAAATGTAACTTAGGTGCAGAATAATGGGTGAAACATATCAAATTTAATATCACAGTACTAATGGATGAGCAAAAACTTGGCAACGTATACGTTTTAGATATACATGATTAGAAAATACTCTTGACCTATAATGTACTTAGAAGATTAAAGAAGTAATACATGACACTGAAGATTGTCTATTACAACCCTATTATTTTACGATATCACTAAAAATTACCATATCACTGATGATTTGGTCTAAAAGCCGAAATAATATTAAATAATAACTCTTCATTTTTAGTCATTACTGTTGTTTAGTACAAGAAATGTATTACAATTACAGTCTACTCTTAGCTATTTTTCCTAAATTATGAGCAAACAGATTAAACACACCTAGTAAAAAATATATATAAAACAATCAGCCTCCTCCATGACCCCTCTAGCTGTCCATTCCATCTCCAAAAGAGGTGTTTTTTGCCAATTTAGCCAAAAAAAGTTTCACCCATTTTCTCATAATTTAAGAAACCATGAATTCATAGAATCTTTGTCTAGAGGACTCCTCTAGCCTGTGAACTGAATGTTATTAAGGTTACACATAATATTTCTATATTTTAAAGACTTTGTCCAAAAAGTATCAAATCTGGCCAAAAATCAGGAAATGCATCAAACTTAAAACATATCTAGAATTTCCCTGAAAACTCATCACCACTGCTACCAAATTGCTATTACAATGGGCTCTCAGGTCTTTGGAAACTTATTTGGGACCGCTACTGCCAATCATAAGCTTCACCACTTATCCTTCGACACATGAATGTAGAGGTCATTGACTAGCTACATCTGTCAAGACAGCATTGTTGGGACCCAATTGCTGGTGGGTACTTAACAGAGACCGGCAGGACTACAGGGTCAGCAGCAATGGAACTTAAGGTGGAATTACAAGGTAAGTAATCATTTTTGGCATTCCCTCCTTTGTGTCCATTTCTTTAAATTACTGTACAACTTAAATTGTACCTATAACTTCTGCAGAGAACATCAACACTGCAGGCAACTTGTCAAAGACTGGTGGGATTAATGGAGCTGCGGCATTAGAATGAGCTGTGATTCAAAAGATAAGTAATGACTTTTGGCTTTTTGCTACTCTTTGGACATTTTTTGTCACAAATCCTGGAAAATCACTTAAAAATATAACTATAACTTATGTGCAGAATAATGAGTCAAACGTAAGAAATTTAATATCACAATACTAAGGGATAAGTAAAAAACTTGACAACATATACGTTTTAGATATACATGATTAAAAAATACTTTTGACCTATGATGTACTCAGAAGATTAAAGAAGTGTTACACTACGCTGAAGATTGTCTATTACAACCCTATTACTTTACGATATCACCAAAAATGACAATATCACTGAGGTCTAAAAGCCCAAATAATGTTAAATGATAAATCTTCGATTTTTGATTATTACTGTGGTTTAGTACAAGAAATGTATTACAATTACAGTATACTCTTAGCTACTTTTCCTAAATTATGAGCGAATAGATCAGACACACCTAGTAAAAAATATATATTAAAAAAAATCAGCCTCCTCCATGACCCCTCTAGCTGTCCTTTCCATCTCCAAGAGAGGTGTGTTTTATGCCATTTTAGAAAAAAAAAGGTTCATCCATTTTCTCATAATTTAAAAAACCTTGAATTGACGAAATCTTTGTCCAGGACTTCTCTAGCCTGTGAAATGGGTGTTATTAAGGATACATATCACATTTCTATATTTTAAAGACTGTCAACCTTTATCAAACCTGGCCATAAAGCAGGAAATGCATCAAACTAAAAACATATCTAGAATTTACCTGAAAACTCCACACTGCTAAAAAAAATGCTATTTTAATGGACTCTCTGGTCTTTGGAAATTTATTTGGGACTGGTAAACTGAACATACACATGTGACAGCTATTGCCAATCACAGGCTTCACCAGTTATCCTATGGCCCATAAATGTAGAGGTCATTGATTAGCTACATCTGTCAAGAGAGCATTGTCGGGACCCCATTGCCTTTGGGTACTTAACAGAGACCGGCAGGACGACCGGGCCAGCAGCAATGGAATTTAAGGTAGAATTACAAGGTAGGTAATAATTTTTGGTATTCCTCCTTTGTGTCCATTTCTTAAAAATACTGTACAACCTTAATTGTACCTATATACCTATGCAAAGAAGATCATCACTGCAGGCAACTTGCCAAAGACTGGTTGGATTAATGGAGCTGCGGCATCAGAATGAGTTCTGAATCCAAAGATAAGTAATGACGTTTGGTTTTTCACTACTCTTTGGACATTTTTTGCCACAAATCCTGGAAAACCACTTAAAAATGTAACTTAGGTGCAGAATAATGGGTGAAACATATCAAATTTAATATCACAGTACTAATGGATGAGCAAAAACTTGGCAACGTATACGTTTTAGATATACATGATTAGAAAATACTCTTGACCTATAATGTACTTAGAAGATTAAAGAAGTAATACATGACACTGAAGATTGTCTATTACAACCCTATTATTTTACGATATCACTAAAAATTACCATATCACTGATGATTTGGTCTAAAAGCCGAAATAATATTAAATAATAACTCTTCATTTTTAGTCATTACTGTTGTTTAGTACAAGAAATGTATTACAATTACAGTCTACTCTTAGCTATTTTTCCTAAATTATGAGCAAACAGATTAAACACACCTAGTAAAAAATATATATAAAACAATCAGCCTCCTCCATGACCCCTCTAGCTGTCCATTCCATCTCCAAAAGAGGTGTTTTTTGCCAATTTAGCCAAAAAAAGTTTCACCCATTTTCTCATAATTTAAGAAACCATGAATTCATAGAATCTTTGTCTAGAGGACTCCTCTAGCCTGTGAACTGAATGTTATTAAGGTTACACATAATATTTCTATATTTTAAAGACTTTGTCCAAAAAGTATCAAATCTGGCCAAAAATCAGGAAATGCATCAAACTTAAAACATATCTAGAATTTCCCTGAAAACTCATCACCACTGCTACCAAATTGCTATTACAATGGGCTCTCAGGTCTTTGGAAACTTATTTGGGACCGCTACTGCCAATCATAAGCTTCACCACTTATCCTTCGACACATGAATGTAGAGGTCATTGACTAGCTACATCTGTCAAGACAGCATTGTTGGGACCCAATTGCTGGTGGGTACTTAACAGAGACCGGCAGGACTACAGGGTCAGCAGCAATGGAACTTAAGGTGGAATTACAAGGTAAGTAATCATTTTTGGCATTCCCTCCTTTGTGTCCATTTCTTTAAATTACTGTACAACTTAAATTGTACCTATAACTTCTGCAGAGAACATCAACACTGCAGGCAACTTGTCAAAGACTGGTGGGATTAATGGAGCTGCGGCATTAGAATGAGCTGTGATTCAAAAGATAAGTAATGACTTTTGGCTTTTTGCTACTCTTTGGACATTTTTTGTCACAAATCCTGGAAAATCACTTAAAAATATAACTATAACTTATGTGCAGAATAATGAGTCAAACGTAAGAAATTTAATATCACAATACTAAGGGATAAGTAAAAAACTTGACAACATATACGTTTTAGATATACATGATTAAAAAATACTTTTGACCTATGATGTACTCAGAAGATTAAAGAAGTGTTACACTACGCTGAAGATTGTCTATTACAACCCTATTACTTTACGATATCACCAAAAATGACAATATCACTGAGGTCTAAAAGCCCAAATAATGTTAAATGATAAATCTTCGATTTTTGATTATTACTGTGGTTTAGTACAAGAAATGTATTACAATTACAGTATACTCTTAGCTACTTTTCCTAAATTATGAGCGAATAGATCAGACACACCTAGTAAAAAATATATATTAAAAAAAATCAGCCTCCTCCATGACCCCTCTAGCTGTCCTTTCCATCTCCAAGAGAGGTGTGTTTTATGCCATTTTAGAAAAAAAAAGGTTCATCCATTTTCTCATAATTTAAAAAACCTTGAATTGACGAAATCTTTGTCCAGGACTTCTCTAGCCTGTGAAATGGGTGTTATTAAGGATACATATCACATTTCTATATTTTAAAGACTGTCAACCTTTATCAAACCTGGCCATAAAGCAGGAAATGCATCAAACTAAAAACATATCTAGAATTTACCTGAAAACTCCACACTGCTAAAAAAAATGCTATTTTAATGGACTCTCTGGTCTTTGGAAATTTATTTGGGACTGGTAAACTGAACATACACATGTGACAGCTATTGCCAATCACAGGCTTCACCAGTTATCCTATGGCCCATAAATGTAGAGGTCATTGATTAGCTACATCTGTCAAGAGAGCATTGTCGGGACCCCATTGCCTTTGGGTACTTAACAGAGACCGGCAGGACGACCGGGCCAGCAGCAATGGAATTTAAGGTAGAATTACAAGGTAGGTAATAATTTTTGGTATTCCTCCTTTGTGTCCATTTCTTAAAAATACTGTACAACCTTAATTGTACCTATATACCTATGCAAAGAAGATCATCACTGCAGGCAACTTGCCAAAGACTGGTTGGATTAATGGAGCTGCGGCATCAGAATGAGTTCTGAATCCAAAGATAAGTAATGACGTTTGGTTTTTCACTACTCTTTGGACATTTTTTGCCACAAATCCTGGAAAACCACTTAAAAATGTAACTTAGGTGCAGAATAATGGGTGAAACATATCAAATTTAATATCACAGTACTAATGGATGAGCAAAAACTTGGCAACGTATACGTTTTAGATATACATGATTAGAAAATACTCTTGACCTATAATGTACTTAGAAGATTAAAGAAGTAATACATGACACTGAAGATTGTCTATTACAACCCTATTATTTTACGATATCACTAAAAATTACCATATCACTGATGATTTGGTCTAAAAGCCGAAATAATATTAAATAATAACTCTTCATTTTTAGTCATTACTGTTGTTTAGTACAAGAAATGTATTACAATTACAGTCTACTCTTAGCTATTTTTCCTAAATTATGAGCAAACAGATTAAACACACCTAGTAAAAAATATATATAAAACAATCAGCCTCCTCCATGACCCCTCTAGCTGTCCATTCCATCTCCAAAAGAGGTGTTTTTTGCCAATTTAGCCAAAAAAAGTTTCACCCATTTTCTCATAATTTAAGAAACCATGAATTCATAGAATCTTTGTCTAGAGGACTCCTCTAGCCTGTGAACTGAATGTTATTAAGGTTACACATAATATTTCTATATTTTAAAGACTTTGTCCAAAAAGTATCAAATCTGGCCAAAAATCAGGAAATGCATCAAACTTAAAACATATCTAGAATTTCCCTGAAAACTCATCACCACTGCTACCAAATTGCTATTACAATGGGCTCTCAGGTCTTTGGAAACTTATTTGGGACCGCTACTGCCAATCATAAGCTTCACCACTTATCCTTCGACACATGAATGTAGAGGTCATTGACTAGCTACATCTGTCAAGACAGCATTGTTGGGACCCAATTGCTGGTGGGTACTTAACAGAGACCGGCAGGACTACAGGGTCAGCAGCAATGGAACTTAAGGTGGAATTACAAGGTAAGTAATCATTTTTGGCATTCCCTCCTTTGTGTCCATTTCTTTAAATTACTGTACAACTTAAATTGTGCCTATAACTTCTGCAGAGAACATCAGCACTGCAGGCAACTTGTCAAAGACTGGTGGGATTAATGGAGCTGCGGCATTAGAATGAGCTGTGATTCAAAAGATAAGTAATGACTTTTGGCTTTTCGCTACTCTTTGGACATTTTTTGTCACAAATCCTGGAAAATCACTTAAAAATATAACTATAACTTATGTGCAGAATAATGAGTCAAAAATAAGAAATTTAATATCACAATACTAAGGGTTAAGTAAAAAACTTGACAACATATACGTTTTAGATATACATGATTAAAAAATACTTTTGACCTATAATGTACTCAGAAGATTAAAGAAGTGTTACACTACGCTGAAGGTTGTCTATTACAACCCTATTACTTTACGATATCACCAAAAATGACAATATCACTGAGGTCTAAAAGCCCAAATAATGTTAAATGATAAATCTTCGATTTTTGGTTATTACTGTGGTTTAGTACAAGAAATGTATTACAATTACAGTATACTCTTAGCTACTTTTCCTAAATTATGAGCGAATAGATCAGACACACCTAGTAAAAAATATATATTAAAAAAAATCAGCCTCCTCCATGACCCCTCTAGCTGTCCTTTCCATCTCCAAGAGAGGTGTGTTTTATGCCATTTTAGAAAAAAAAAGTTTCATCCATTTTCTCATAATTTAAAAAACCTTGAATTGACGAAATCTTTGTCCAGGACTTCTCTAGCCTGTGAAATGGGTGTTATTAAGGATACATATCACATTTCTATATTTTAAAGACTGTCAACCTTTATCAAACCTGGCCATAAAGCAGGAAATGCATCAAACTAAAAACATATCTAGAATTTACCTGAAAACTCCACACTGCTAAAAAAAATGCTATTTTAATGGACTCTCTGGTCTTTGGAAATTTATTTGGGACTGGTAAACTGAACATACACATGTGACAGCTATTGCCAATCACAGGCTTCACCAGTTATCCTATGGCCCATAAATGTAGAGGTCATTGATTAGCTACATCTGTCAAGAGAGCATTGTCGGGACCCCATTGCCTTTGGGTACTTAACAGAGACCGGCAGGACGACCGGGCCAGCAGCAATGGAATTTAAGGTAGAATTACAAGGTAGGTAATAATTTTTGGTATTCCTCCTTTGTGTCCATTTCTTAAAAATACTGTACAACCTTAATTGTACCTATATACCTATGCAAAGAAGATCATCACTGCAGGCAACTTGCCAAAGACTGGTTGGATTAATGGAGCTGCGGCATCAGAATGAGTTCTGAATCCAAAGATAAGTAATGACGTTTGGTTTTTCACTACTCTTTGGACATTTTTTGCCACAAATCCTGGAAAACCACTTAAAAATGTAACTTAGGTGCAGAATAATGGGTGAAACATATCAAATTTAATATCACAGTACTAATGGATGAGCAAAAACTTGGCAACGTATACGTTTTAGATATACATGATTAGAAAATACTCTTGACCTATAATGTACTTAGAAGATTAAAGAAGTAATACATGACACTGAAGATTGTCTATTACAACCCTATTATTTTACGATATCACTAAAAATTACCATATCACTGATGATTTGGTCTAAAAGCCGAAATAATATTAAATAATAACTCTTCATTTTTAGTCATTACTGTTGTTTAGTACAAGAAATGTATTACAATTACAGTCTACTCTTAGCTATTTTTCCTAAATTATGAGCAAACAGATTAAACACACCTAGTAAAAAATATATATAAAACAATCAGCCTCCTCCATGACCCCTCTAGCTGTCCATTCCATCTCCAAAAGAGGTGTTTTTTGCCAATTTAGCCAAAAAAAGTTTCACCCATTTTCTCATAATTTAAGAAACCATGAATTCATAGAATCTTTGTCTAGAGGACTCCTCTAGCCTGTGAACTGAATGTTATTAAGGTTACACATAATATTTCTATATTTTAAAGACTTTGTCCAAAAAGTATCAAATCTGGCCAAAAATCAGGAAATGCATCAAACTTAAAACATATCTAGAATTTCCCTGAAAACTCATCACCACTGCTACCAAATTGCTATTACAATGGGCTCTCAGGTCTTTGGAAACTTATTTGGGACCGCTACTGCCAATCATAAGCTTCACCACTTATCCTTCGACACATGAATGTAGAGGTCATTGACTAGCTACATCTGTCAAGACAGCATTGTTGGGACCCAATTGCTGGTGGGTACTTAACAGAGACCGGCAGGACTACAGGGTCAGCAGCAATGGAACTTAAGGTGGAATTACAAGGTAAGTAATCATTTTTGGCATTCCCTCCTTTGTGTCCATTTCTTTAAATTACTGTACAACTTAAATTGTGCCTATAACTTCTGCAGAGAACATCAGCACTGCAGGCAACTTGTCAAAGACTGGTGGGATTAATGGAGCTGCGGCATTAGAATGAGCTGTGATTCAAAAGATAAGTAATGACTTTTGGCTTTTCGCTACTCTTTGGACATTTTTTGTCACAAATCCTGGAAAATCACTTAAAAATATAACTATAACTTATGTGCAGAATAATGAGTCAAAAATAAGAAATTTAATATCACAATACTAAGGGTTAAGTAAAAAACTTGACAACATATACGTTTTAGATATACATGATTAAAAAATACTTTTGACCTATAATGTACTCAGAAGATTAAAGAAGTGTTACACTACGCTGAAGGTTGTCTATTACAACCCTATTACTTTACGATATCACCAAAAATGACAATATCACTGAGGTCTAAAAGCCCAAATAATGTTAAATGATAAATCTTCGATTTTTGGTTATTACTGTGGTTTAGTACAAGAAATGTATTACAATTACAGTATACTCTTAGCTACTTTTCCTAAATTATGAGCGAATAGATCAGACACACCTAGTAAAAAATATATATTAAAAAAAATCAGCCTCCTCCATGACCCCTCTAGCTGTCCTTTCCATCTCCAAGAGAGGTGTGTTTTATGCCATTTTAGAAAAAAAAAGTTTCATCCATTTTCTCATAATTTAAAAAACCTTGAATTGACGAAATCTTTGTCCAGGACTTCTCTAGCCTGTGAAATGGGTGTTATTAAGGATACATATCACATTTCTATATTTTAAAGACTGTCAACCTTTATCAAACCTGGCCATAAAGCAGGAAATGCATCAAACTAAAAACATATCTAGAATTTACCTGAAAACTCCACACTGCTAAAAAAAATGCTATTTTAATGGACTCTCTGGTCTTTGGAAATTTATTTGGGACTGGTAAACTGAACATACACATGTGACAGCTATTGCCAATCACAGGCTTCACCAGTTATCCTATGGCCCATAAATGTAGAGGTCATTGATTAGCTACATCTGTCAAGAGAGCATTGTCGGGACCCCATTGCCTTTGGGTACTTAACAGAGACCGGCAGGACGACCGGGCCAGCAGCAATGGAATTTAAGGTAGAATTACAAGGTAGGTAATAATTTTTGGTATTCCTCCTTTGTGTCCATTTCTTAAAAATACTGTACAACCTTAATTGTACCTATATACCTATGCAAAGAAGATCATCACTGCAGGCAACTTGCCAAAGACTGGTTGGATTAATGGAGCTGCGGCATCAGAATGAGTTCTGAATCCAAAGATAAGTAATGACGTTTGGTTTTTCACTACTCTTTGGACATTTTTTGCCACAAATCCTGGAAAACCACTTAAAAATGTAACTTAGGTGCAGAATAATGGGTGAAACATATCAAATTTAATATCACAGTACTAATGGATGAGCAAAAACTTGGCAACGTATACGTTTTAGATATACATGATTAGAAAATACTCTTGACCTATAATGTACTTAGAAGATTAAAGAAGTAATACATGACACTGAAGATTGTCTATTACAACCCTATTATTTTACGATATCACTAAAAATTACCATATCACTGATGATTTGGTCTAAAAGCCGAAATAATATTAAATAATAACTCTTCATTTTTAGTCATTACTGTTGTTTAGTACAAGAAATGTATTACAATTACAGTCTACTCTTAGCTATTTTTCCTAAATTATGAGCAAACAGATTAAACACACCTAGTAAAAAATATATATAAAACAATCAGCCTCCTCCATGACCCCTCTAGCTGTCCATTCCATCTCCAAAAGAGGTGTTTTTTGCCAATTTAGCCAAAAAAAGTTTCACCCATTTTCTCATAATTTAAGAAACCATGAATTCATAGAATCTTTGTCTAGAGGACTCCTCTAGCCTGTGAACTGAATGTTATTAAGGTTACACATAATATTTCTATATTTTAAAGACTTTGTCCAAAAAGTATCAAATCTGGCCAAAAATCAGGAAATGCATCAAACTTAAAACATATCTAGAATTTCCCTGAAAACTCATCACCACTGCTACCAAATTGCTATTACAATGGGCTCTCAGGTCTTTGGAAACTTATTTGGGACCGCTACTGCCAATCATAAGCTTCACCACTTATCCTTCGACACATGAATGTAGAGGTCATTGACTAGCTACATCTGTCAAGACAGCATTGTTGGGACCCAATTGCTGGTGGGTACTTAACAGAGACCGGCAGGACTACAGGGTCAGCAGCAATGGAACTTAAGGTGGAATTACAAGGTAAGTAATCATTTTTGGCATTCCCTCCTTTGTGTCCATTTCTTTAAATTACTGTACAACTTAAATTGTACCTATAACTTCTGCAGAGAACATCAACACTGCAGGCAACTTGTCAAAGACTGGTGGGATTAATGGAGCTGCGGCATTAGAATGAGCTGTGATTCAAAAGATAAGTAATGACTTTTGGCTTTTTGCTACTCTTTGGACATTTTTTGTCACAAATCCTGGAAAATCACTTAAAAATATAACTATAACTTATGTGCAGAATAATGAGTCAAACGTAAGAAATTTAATATCACAATACTAAGGGATAAGTAAAAAACTTGACAACATATACGTTTTAGATATACATGATTAAAAAATACTTTTGACCTATGATGTACTCAGAAGATTAAAGAAGTGTTACACTACGCTGAAGATTGTCTATTACAACCCTATTACTTTACGATATCACCAAAAATGACAATATCACTGAGGTCTAAAAGCCCAAATAATGTTAAATGATAAATCTTCGATTTTTGATTATTACTGTGGTTTAGTACAAGAAATGTATTACAATTACAGTATACTCTTAGCTACTTTTCCTAAATTATGAGCGAATAGATCAGACACACCTAGTAAAAAATATATATTAAAAAAAATCAGCCTCCTCCATGACCCCTCTAGCTGTCCTTTCCATCTCCAAGAGAGGTGTGTTTTATGCCATTTTAGAAAAAAAAAGTTTCATCCATTTTCTCATAATTTAAAAAACCTTGAATTGACGAAATCTTTGTCCAGGACTTCTCTAGCCTGTGAAATGGGTGTTATTAAGGATACATATCACATTTCTATATTTTAAAGACTGTCAACCTTTATCAAACCTGGCCATAAAGCAGGAAATGCATCAAACTAAAAACATATCTAGAATTTACCTGAAAACTCCACACTGCTAAAAAAATGCTATTTTAATGGACTCTCTGGTCTTTGGAAATTTATTTGGGACTGGTAAACTGAACATACACATGTGACAGCTATTGCCAATCACAGGCTTCACCAGTTATCCTATGGCCCATAAATGTAGAGGTCATTGATTAGCTACATCTGTCAAGAGAGCATTGTCGGGACCCCATTGCCTTTGGGTACTTAACAGAGACCGGCAGGACGACCGGGCCAGCAGCAATGGAATTTAAGGTAGAATTACAAGGTAGGTAATAATTTTTGGTATTCCTCCTTTGTGTCCATTTCTTAAAAATACTGTACAACCTTAATTGTACCTATATACCTATGCAAAGAAGATCATCACTGCAGGCAACTTGCCAAAGACTGGTTGGATTAATGGAGCTGCGGCATCAGAATGAGTTCTGAATCCAAAGATAAGTAATGACGTTTGGTTTTTCACTACTCTTTGGACATTTTTTGCCACAAATCCTGGAAAACCACTTAAAAATGTAACTTAGGTGCAGAATAATGGGTGAAACATATCAAATTTAATATCACAGTACTAATGGATGAGCAAAAACTTGGCAACGTATACGTTTTAGATATACATGATTAGAAAATACTCTTGACCTATAATGTACTTAGAAGATTAAAGAAGTAATACATGACACTGAAGATTGTCTATTACAACCCTATTATTTTACGATATCACTAAAAATTACCATATCACTGATGATTTGGTCTAAAAGCCGAAATAATATTAAATAATAACTCTTCATTTTTAGTCATTACTGTTGTTTAGTACAAGAAATGTATTACAATTACAGTCTACTCTTAGCTATTTTTCCTAAATTATGAGCAAACAGATTAAACACACCTAGTAAAAAATATATATAAAACAATCAGCCTCCTCCATGACCCCTCTAGCTGTCCATTCCATCTCCAAAAGAGGTGTTTTTTGCCAATTTAGCCAAAAAAAGTTTCACCCATTTTCTCATAATTTAAGAAACCATGAATTCATAGAATCTTTGTCTAGAGGACTCCTCTAGCCTGTGAACTGAATGTTATTAAGGTTACACATAATATTTCTATATTTTAAAGACTTTGTCCAAAAAGTATCAAATCTGGCCAAAAATCAGGAAATGCATCAAACTTAAAACATATCTAGAATTTCCCTGAAAACTCATCACCACTGCTACCAAATTGCTATTACAATGGGCTCTCAGGTCTTTGGAAACTTATTTGGGACCGCTACTGCCAATCATAAGCTTCACCACTTATCCTTCGACACATGAATGTAGAGGTCATTGACTAGCTACATCTGTCAAGACAGCATTGTTGGGACCCAATTGCTGGTGGGTACTTAACAGAGACCGGCAGGACTACAGGGTCAGCAGCAATGGAACTTAAGGTGGAATTACAAGGTAAGTAATCATTTTTGGCATTCCCTCCTTTGTGTCCATTTCTTTAAATTACTGTACAACTTAAATTGTACCTATAACTTCTGCAGAGAACATCAACACTGCAGGCAACTTGTCAAAGACTGGTGGGATTAATGGAGCTGCGGCATTAGAATGAGCTGTGATTCAAAAGATAAGTAATGACTTTTGGCTTTTTGCTACTCTTTGGACATTTTTTGTCACAAATCCTGGAAAATCACTTAAAAATATAACTATAACTTATGTGCAGAATAATGAGTCAAACGTAAGAAATTTAATATCACAATACTAAGGGATAAGTAAAAAACTTGACAACATATACGTTTTAGATATACATGATTAAAAAATACTTTTGACCTATGATGTACTCAGAAGATTAAAGAAGTGTTACACTACGCTGAAGATTGTCTATTACAACCCTATTACTTTACGATATCACCAAAAATGACAATATCACTGAGGTCTAAAAGCCCAAATAATGTTAAATGATAAATCTTCGATTTTTGATTATTACTGTGGTTTAGTACAAGAAATGTATTACAATTACAGTATACTCTTAGCTACTTTTCCTAAATTATGAGCGAATAGATCAGACACACCTAGTAAAAAATATATATTAAAAAAAATCAGCCTCCTCCATGACCCCTCTAGCTGTCCTTTCCATCTCCAAGAGAGGTGTGTTTTATGCCATTTTAGAAAAAAAAAGTTTCATCCATTTTCTCATAATTTAAAAAACCTTGAATTGACGAAATCTTTGTCCAGGACTTCTCTAGCCTGTGAAATGGGTGTTATTAAGGATACATATCACATTTCTATATTTTAAAGACTGTCAACCTTTATCAAACCTGGCCATAAAGCAGGAAATGCATCAAACTAAAAACATATCTAGAATTTACCTGAAAACTCCACACTGCTAAAAAAAATGCTATTTTAATGGACTCTCTGGTCTTTGGAAATTTATTTGGGACTGGTAAACTGAACATACACATGTGACAGCTATTGCCAATCACAGGCTTCACCAGTTATCCTATGGCCCATAAATGTAGAGGTCATTGATTAGCTACATCTGTCAAGAGAGCATTGTCGGGACCCCATTGCCTTTGGGTACTTAACAGAGACCGGCAGGACGACCGGGCCAGCAGCAATGGAATTTAAGGTAGAATTACAAGGTAGGTAATAATTTTTGGTATTCCTCCTTTGTGTCCATTTCTTAAAAATACTGTACAACCTTAATTGTACCTATATACCTATGCAAAGAAGATCATCACTGCAGGCAACTTGCCAAAGACTGGTTGGATTAATGGAGCTGCGGCATCAGAATGAGTTCTGAATCCAAAGATAAGTAATGACGTTTGGTTTTTCACTACTCTTTGGACATTTTTTGCCACAAATCCTGGAAAACCACTTAAAAATGTAACTTAGGTGCAGAATAATGGGTGAAACATATCAAATTTAATATCACAGTACTAATGGATGAGCAAAAACTTGGCAACGTATACGTTTTAGATATACATGATTAGAAAATACTCTTGACCTATAATGTACTTAGAAGATTAAAGAAGTAATACATGACACTGAAGATTGTCTATTACAACCCTATTATTTTACGATATCACTAAAAATTACCATATCACTGATGATTTGGTCTAAAAGCCGAAATAATATTAAATAATAACTCTTCATTTTTAGTCATTACTGTTGTTTAGTACAAGAAATGTATTACAATTACAGTCTACTCTTAGCTATTTTTCCTAAATTATGAGCAAACAGATTAAACACACCTAGTAAAAAATATATATAAAACAATCAGCCTCCTCCATGACCCCTCTAGCTGTCCATTCCATCTCCAAAAGAGGTGTTTTTTGCCAATTTAGCCAAAAAAAGTTTCACCCATTTTCTCATAATTTAAGAAACCATGAATTCATAGAATCTTTGTCTAGAGGACTCCTCTAGCCTGTGAACTGAATGTTATTAAGGTTACACATAATATTTCTATATTTTAAAGACTTTGTCCAAAAAGTATCAAATCTGGCCAAAAATCAGGAAATGCATCAAACTTAAAACATATCTAGAATTTCCCTGAAAACTCATCACCACTGCTACCAAATTGCTATTACAATGGGCTCTCAGGTCTTTGGAAACTTATTTGGGACCGCTACTGCCAATCATAAGCTTCACCACTTATCCTTCGACACATGAATGTAGAGGTCATTGACTAGCTACATCTGTCAAGACAGCATTGTTGGGACCCAATTGCTGGTGGGTACTTAACAGAGACCGGCAGGACTACAGGGTCAGCAGCAATGGAACTTAAGGTGGAATTACAAGGTAAGTAATCATTTTTGGCATTCCCTCCTTTGTGTCCATTTCTTTAAATTACTGTACAACTTAAATTGTACCTATAACTTCTGCAGAGAACATCAACACTGCAGGCAACTTGTCAAAGACTGGTGGGATTAATGGAGCTGCGGCATTAGAATGAGCTGTGATTCAAAAGATAAGTAATGACTTTTGGCTTTTTGCTACTCTTTGGACATTTTTTGTCACAAATCCTGGAAAATCACTTAAAAATATAACTATAACTTATGTGCAGAATAATGAGTCAAACGTAAGAAATTTAATATCACAATACTAAGGGATAAGTAAAAAACTTGACAACATATACGTTTTAGATATACATGATTAAAAAATACTTTTGACCTATGATGTACTCAGAAGATTAAAGAAGTGTTACACTACGCTGAAGATTGTCTATTACAACCCTATTACTTTACGATATCACCAAAAATGACAATATCACTGAGGTCTAAAAGCCCAAATAATGTTAAATGATAAATCTTCGATTTTTGATTATTACTGTGGTTTAGTACAAGAAATGTATTACAATTACAGTATACTCTTAGCTACTTTTCCTAAATTATGAGCGAATAGATCAGACACACCTAGTAAAAAATATATATTAAAAAAAATCAGCCTCCTCCATGACCCCTCTAGCTGTCCTTTCCATCTCCAAGAGAGGTGTGTTTTATGCCATTTTAGAAAAAAAAAGTTTCATCCATTTTCTCATAATTTAAAAAACCTTGAATTGACGAAATCTTTGTCCAGGACTTCTCTAGCCTGTGAAATGGGTGTTATTAAGGATACATATCACATTTCTATATTTTAAAGACTGTCAACCTTTATCAAACCTGGCCATAAAGCAGGAAATGCATCAAACTAAAAACATATCTAGAATTTACCTGAAAACTCCACACTGCTAAAAAAAATGCTATTTTAATGGACTCTCTGGTCTTTGGAAATTTATTTGGGACTGGTAAACTGAACATACACATGTGACAGCTATTGCCAATCACAGGCTTCACCAGTTATCCTATGGCCCATAAATGTAGAGGTCATTGATTAGCTACATCTGTCAAGAGAGCATTGTCGGGACCCCATTGCCTTTGGGTACTTAACAGAGACCGGCAGGACGACCGGGCCAGCAGCAATGGAATTTAAGGTAGAATTACAAGGTAGGTAATAATTTTTGGTATTCCTCCTTTGTGTCCATTTCTTAAAAATACTGTACAACCTTAATTGTACCTATATACCTATGCAAAGAAGATCATCACTGCAGGCAACTTGCCAAAGACTGGTTGGATTAATGGAGCTGCGGCATCAGAATGAGTTCTGAATCCAAAGATAAGTAATGACGTTTGGTTTTTCACTACTCTTTGGACATTTTTTGCCACAAATCCTGGAAAACCACTTAAAAATGTAACTTAGGTGCAGAATAATGGGTGAAACATATCAAATTTAATATCACAGTACTAATGGATGAGCAAAAACTTGGCAACGTATACGTTTTAGATATACATGATTAGAAAATACTCTTGACCTATAATGTACTTAGAAGATTAAAGAAGTAATACATGACACTGAAGATTGTCTATTACAACCCTATTATTTTACGATATCACTAAAAATTACCATATCACTGATGATTTGGTCTAAAAGCCGAAATAATATTAAATAATAACTCTTCATTTTTAGTCATTACTGTTGTTTAGTACAAGAAATGTATTACAATTACAGTCTACTCTTAGCTATTTTTCCTAAATTATGAGCAAACAGATTAAACACACCTAGTAAAAAATATATATAAAACAATCAGCCTCCTCCATGACCCCTCTAGCTGTCCATTCCATCTCCAAAAGAGGTGTTTTTTGCCAATTTAGCCAAAAAAAGTTTCACCCATTTTCTCATAATTTAAGAAACCATGAATTCATAGAATCTTTGTCTAGAGGACTCCTCTAGCCTGTGAACTGAATGTTATTAAGGTTACACATAATATTTCTATATTTTAAAGACTTTGTCCAAAAAGTATCAAATCTGGCCAAAAATCAGGAAATGCATCAAACTTAAAACATATCTAGAATTTCCCTGAAAACTCATCACCACTGCTACCAAATTGCTATTACAATGGGCTCTCAGGTCTTTGGAAACTTATTTGGGACCGCTACTGCCAATCATAAGCTTCACCACTTATCCTTCGACACATGAATGTAGAGGTCATTGACTAGCTACATCTGTCAAGACAGCATTGTTGGGACCCAATTGCTGGTGGGTACTTAACAGAGACCGGCAGGACTACAGGGTCAGCAGCAATGGAACTTAAGGTGGAATTACAAGGTAAGTAATCATTTTTGGCATTCCCTCCTTTGTGTCCATTTCTTTAAATTACTGTACAACTTAAATTGTGCCTATAACTTCTGCAGAGAACATCAGCACTGCAGGCAACTTGTCAAAGACTGGTGGGATTAATGGAGCTGCGGCATTAGAATGAGCTGTGATTCAAAAGATAAGTAATGACTTTTGGCTTTTCGCTACTCTTTGGACATTTTTTGTCACAAATCCTGGAAAATCACTTAAAAATATAACTATAACTTATGTGCAGAATAATGAGTCAAAAATAAGAAATTTAATATCACAATACTAAGGGTTAAGTAAAAAACTTGACAACATATACGTTTTAGATATACATGATTAAAAAATACTTTTGACCTATAATGTACTCAGAAGATTAAAGAAGTGTTACACTACGCTGAAGGTTGTCTATTACAACCCTATTACTTTACGATATCACCAAAAATGACAATATCACTGAGGTCTAAAAGCCCAAATAATGTTAAATGATAAATCTTCGATTTTTGGTTATTACTGTGGTTTAGTACAAGAAATGTATTACAATTACAGTATACTCTTAGCTACTTTTCCTAAATTATGAGCGAATAGATCAGACACACCTAGTAAAAAATATATATTAAAAAAAATCAGCCTCCTCCATGACCCCTCTAGCTGTCCTTTCCATCTCCAAGAGAGGTGTGTTTTATGCCATTTTAGAAAAAAAAAGTTTCATCCATTTTCTCATAATTTAAAAAACCTTGAATTGACGAAATCTTTGTCCAGGACTTCTCTAGCCTGTGAAATGGGTGTTATTAAGGATACATATCACATTTCTATATTTTAAAGACTGTCAACCTTTATCAAACCTGGCCATAAAGCAGGAAATGCATCAAACTAAAAACATATCTAGAATTTACCTGAAAACTCCACACTGCTAAAAAAAATGCTATTTTAATGGACTCTCTGGTCTTTGGAAATTTATTTGGGACTGGTAAACTGAACATACACATGTGACAGCTATTGCCAATCACAGGCTTCACCAGTTATCCTATGGCCCATAAATGTAGAGGTCATTGATTAGCTACATCTGTCAAGAGAGCATTGTCGGGACCCCATTGCCTTTGGGTACTTAACAGAGACCGGCAGGACGACCGGGCCAGCAGCAATGGAATTTAAGGTAGAATTACAAGGTAGGTAATAATTTTTGGTATTCCTCCTTTGTGTCCATTTCTTAAAAATACTGTACAACCTTAATTGTACCTATATACCTATGCAAAGAAGATCATCACTGCAGGCAACTTGCCAAAGACTGGTTGGATTAATGGAGCTGCGGCATCAGAATGAGTTCTGAATCCAAAGATAAGTAATGACGTTTGGTTTTTCACTACTCTTTGGACATTTTTTGCCACAAATCCTGGAAAACCACTTAAAAATGTAACTTAGGTGCAGAATAATGGGTGAAACATATCAAATTTAATATCACAGTACTAATGGATGAGCAAAAACTTGGCAACGTATACGTTTTAGATATACATGATTAGAAAATACTCTTGACCTATAATGTACTTAGAAGATTAAAGAAGTAATACATGACACTGAAGATTGTCTATTACAACCCTATTATTTTACGATATCACTAAAAATTACCATATCACTGATGATTTGGTCTAAAAGCCGAAATAATATTAAATAATAACTCTTCATTTTTAGTCATTACTGTTGTTTAGTACAAGAAATGTATTACAATTACAGTCTACTCTTAGCTATTTTTCCTAAATTATGAGCAAACAGATTAAACACACCTAGTAAAAAATATATATAAAACAATCAGCCTCCTCCATGACCCCTCTAGCTGTCCATTCCATCTCCAAAAGAGGTGTTTTTTGCCAATTTAGCCAAAAAAAGTTTCACCCATTTTCTCATAATTTAAGAAACCATGAATTCATAGAATCTTTGTCTAGAGGACTCCTCTAGCCTGTGAACTGAATGTTATTAAGGTTACACATAATATTTCTATATTTTAAAGACTTTGTCCAAAAAGTATCAAATCTGGCCAAAAATCAGGAAATGCATCAAACTTAAAACATATCTAGAATTTCCCTGAAAACTCATCACCACTGCTACCAAATTGCTATTACAATGGGCTCTCAGGTCTTTGGAAACTTATTTGGGACCGCTACTGCCAATCATAAGCTTCACCACTTATCCTTCGACACATGAATGTAGAGGTCATTGACTAGCTACATCTGTCAAGACAGCATTGTTGGGACCCAATTGCTGGTGGGTACTTAACAGAGACCGGCAGGACTACAGGGTCAGCAGCAATGGAACTTAAGGTGGAATTACAAGGTAAGTAATCATTTTTGGCATTCCCTCCTTTGTGTCCATTTCTTTAAATTACTGTACAACTTAAATTGTACCTATAACTTCTGCAGAGAACATCAACACTGCAGGCAACTTGTCAAAGACTGGTGGGATTAATGGAGCTGCGGCATTAGAATGAGCTGTGATTCAAAAGATAAGTAATGACTTTTGGCTTTTTGCTACTCTTTGGACATTTTTTGTCACAAATCCTGGAAAATCACTTAAAAATATAACTATAACTTATGTGCAGAATAATGAGTCAAACGTAAGAAATTTAATATCACAATACTAAGGGATAAGTAAAAAACTTGACAACATATACGTTTTAGATATACATGATTAAAAAATACTTTTGACCTATGATGTACTCAGAAGATTAAAGAAGTGTTACACTACGCTGAAGATTGTCTATTACAACCCTATTACTTTACGATATCACCAAAAATGACAATATCACTGAGGTCTAAAAGCCCAAATAATGTTAAATGATAAATCTTCGATTTTTGATTATTACTGTGGTTTAGTACAAGAAATGTATTACAATTACAGTATACTCTTAGCTACTTTTCCTAAATTATGAGCGAATAGATCAGACACACCTAGTAAAAAATATATATTAAAAAAAATCAGCCTCCTCCATGACCCCTCTAGCTGTCCTTTCCATCTCCAAGAGAGGTGTGTTTTATGCCATTTTAGAAAAAAAAAGTTTCATCCATTTTCTCATAATTTAAAAAACCTTGAATTGACGAAATCTTTGTCCAGGACTTCTCTAGCCTGTGAAATGGGTGTTATTAAGGATACATATCACATTTCTATATTTTAAAGACTGTCAACCTTTATCAAACCTGGCCATAAAGCAGGAAATGCATCAAACTAAAAACATATCTAGAATTTACCTGAAAACTCCACACTGCTAAAAAAATGCTATTTTAATGGACTCTCTGGTCTTTGGAAATTTATTTGGGACTGGTAAACTGAACATACACATGTGACAGCTATTGCCAATCACAGGCTTCACCAGTTATCCTATGGCCCATAAATGTAGAGGTCATTGATTAGCTACATCTGTCAAGAGAGCATTGTCGGGACCCCATTGCCTTTGGGTACTTAACAGAGACCGGCAGGACGACCGGGCCAGCAGCAATGGAATTTAAGGTAGAATTACAAGGTAGGTAATAATTTTTGGTATTCCTCCTTTGTGTCCATTTCTTAAAAATACTGTACAACCTTAATTGTACCTATATACCTATGCAAAGAAGATCATCACTGCAGGCAACTTGCCAAAGACTGGTTGGATTAATGGAGCTGCGGCATCAGAATGAGTTCTGAATCCAAAGATAAGTAATGACGTTTGGTTTTTCACTACTCTTTGGACATTTTTTGCCACAAATCCTGGAAAACCACTTAAAAATGTAACTTAGGTGCAGAATAATGGGTGAAACATATCAAATTTAATATCACAGTACTAATGGATGAGCAAAAACTTGGCAACGTATACGTTTTAGATATACATGATTAGAAAATACTCTTGACCTATAATGTACTTAGAAGATTAAAGAAGTAATACATGACACTGAAGATTGTCTATTACAACCCTATTATTTTACGATATCACTAAAAATTACCATATCACTGATGATTTGGTCTAAAAGCCGAAATAATATTAAATAATAACTCTTCATTTTTAGTCATTACTGTTGTTTAGTACAAGAAATGTATTACAATTACAGTCTACTCTTAGCTATTTTTCCTAAATTATGAGCAAACAGATTAAACACACCTAGTAAAAAATATATATAAAACAATCAGCCTCCTCCATGACCCCTCTAGCTGTCCATTCCATCTCCAAAAGAGGTGTTTTTTGCCAATTTAGCCAAAAAAAGTTTCACCCATTTTCTCATAATTTAAGAAACCATGAATTCATAGAATCTTTGTCTAGAGGACTCCTCTAGCCTGTGAACTGAATGTTATTAAGGTTACACATAATATTTCTATATTTTAAAGACTTTGTCCAAAAAGTATCAAATCTGGCCAAAAATCAGGAAATGCATCAAACTTAAAACATATCTAGAATTTCCCTGAAAACTCATCACCACTGCTACCAAATTGCTATTACAATGGGCTCTCAGGTCTTTGGAAACTTATTTGGGACCGCTACTGCCAATCATAAGCTTCACCACTTATCCTTCGACACATGAATGTAGAGGTCATTGACTAGCTACATCTGTCAAGACAGCATTGTTGGGACCCAATTGCTGGTGGGTACTTAACAGAGACCGGCAGGACTACAGGGTCAGCAGCAATGGAACTTAAGGTGGAATTACAAGGTAAGTAATCATTTTTGGCATTCCCTCCTTTGTGTCCATTTCTTTAAATTACTGTACAACTTAAATTGTACCTATAACTTCTGCAGAGAACATCAACACTGCAGGCAACTTGTCAAAGACTGGTGGGATTAATGGAGCTGCGGCATTAGAATGAGCTGTGATTCAAAAGATAAGTAATGACTTTTGGCTTTTTGCTACTCTTTGGACATTTTTTGTCACAAATCCTGGAAAATCACTTAAAAATATAACTATAACTTATGTGCAGAATAATGAGTCAAACGTAAGAAATTTAATATCACAATACTAAGGGATAAGTAAAAAACTTGACAACATATACGTTTTAGATATACATGATTAAAAAATACTTTTGACCTATGATGTACTCAGAAGATTAAAGAAGTGTTACACTACGCTGAAGATTGTCTATTACAACCCTATTACTTTACGATATCACCAAAAATGACAATATCACTGAAGTCTAAAAGCCCAAATAATGTTAAATGATAAATCTTCGATTTTTGATTATTACTGTGGTTTAGTACAAGAAATGTATTACAATTACAGTATACTCTTAGCTACTTTTCCTAAATTATGAGCGAATAGATCAGACACACCTAGTAAAAAATATATATTAAAAAAAATCAGCCTCCTCCATGACCCCTCTAGCTGTCCTTTCCATCTCCAAGAGAGGTGTGTTTTATGCCATTTTAGAAAAAAAAAGTTTCATCCATTTTCTCATAATTTAAAAAACCTTGAATTGACGAAATCTTTGTCCAGGACTTCTCTAGCCTGTGAAATGGGTGTTATTAAGGATACATATCACATTTCTATATTTTAAAGACTGTCAACCTTTATCAAACCTGGCCATAAAGCAGGAAATGCATCAAACTAAAAACATATCTAGAATTTACCTGAAAACTCCACACTGCTAAAAAAAATGCTATTTTAATGGACTCTCTGGTCTTTGGAAATTTATTTGGGACTGGTAAACTGAACATACACATGTGACAGCTATTGCCAATCACAGGCTTCACCAGTTATCCTATGGCCCATAAATGTAGAGGTCATTGATTAGCTACATCTGTCAAGAGAGCATTGTCGGGACCCCATTGCCTTTGGGTACTTAACAGAGACCGGCAGGACGACCGGGCCAGCAGCAATGGAATTTAAGGTAGAATTACAAGGTAGGTAATAATTTTTGGTATTCCTCCTTTGTGTCCATTTCTTAAAAATACTGTACAACCTTAATTGTACCTATATACCTATGCAAAGAAGATCATCACTGCAGGCAACTTGCCAAAGACTGGTTGGATTAATGGAGCTGCGGCATCAGAATGAGTTCTGAATCCAAAGATAAGTAATGACGTTTGGTTTTTCACTACTCTTTGGACATTTTTTGCCACAAATCCTGGAAAACCACTTAAAAATGTAACTTAGGTGCAGAATAATGGGTGAAACATATCAAATTTAATATCACTGTACTAATGGATGAGCAAAAACTTGGCAACGTATACGTTTTAGATATACATGATTAGAAAATACTCTTGACCTATAATGTACTTAGAAGATTAAAGAAGTAATACATGACACTGAAGATTGTCTATTACAACCCTATTATTTTACGATATCACTAAAAATTACCATATCACTGATGATTTGGTCTAAAAGCCGAAATAATATTAAATAATAACGCTTCATTTTTAGTCATTACTGTTGTTTAGTACAAGAAATGTATTACAATTACAGTCTACTCTTAGCTATTTTTCCTAAATTATGAGCAAACAGATTAAACACACCTAGTAAAAAATATATATAAAACAATCAGCCTCCTCCATGACCCCTCTAGCTGTCCATTCCATCTCCAAAAGAGGTGTTTTTTGCCAATTTAGCCAAAAAAAGTTTCACCCATTTTCTCATAATTTAAGAAACCATGAATTCATAGAATCTTTGTCTAGAGGACTCCTCTAGCCTGTGAACTGAATGTTATTAAGGTTACACATAATATTTCTATATTTTAAAGACTTTGTCCAAAAAGTATCAAATCTGGCCAAAAATCAGGAAATGCATCAAACTTAAAACATATCTAGAATTTCCCTGAAAACTCATCACCACTGCTACCAAATTGCTATTACAATGGGCTCTCAGGTCTTTGGAAACTTATTTGGGACCGCTACTGCCAATCATAAGCTTCACCACTTATCCTTCGACACATGAATGTAGAGGTCATTGACTAGCTACATCTGTCAAGACAGCATTGTTGGGACCCAATTGCTGGTGGGTACTTAACAGAGACCGGCAGGACTACAGGGTCAGCAGCAATGGAACTTAAGGTGGAATTACAAGGTAAGTAATCATTTTTGGCATTCCCTCCTTTGTGTCCATTTCTTTAAATTACTGTACAACTTAAATTGTACCTATAACTTCTGCAGAGAACATCAACACTGCAGGCAACTTGTCAAAGACTGGTGGGATTAATGGAGCTGCGGCATTAGAATGAGCTGTGATTCAAAAGATAAGTAATGACTTTTGGCTTTTTGCTACTCTTTGGACATTTTTTGTCACAAATCCTGGAAAATCACTTAAAAATATAACTATAACTTATGTGCAGAATAATGAGTCAAACGTAAGAAATTTAATATCACAATACTAAGGGATAAGTAAAAAACTTGACAACATATACGTTTTAGATATACATGATTAAAAAATACTTTTGACCTATGATGTACTCAGAAGATTAAAGAAGTGTTACACTACGCTGAAGATTGTCTATTACAACCCTATTACTTTACGATATCACCAAAAATGACAATATCACTGAGGTCTAAAAGCCCAAATAATGTTAAATGATAAATCTTCGATTTTTGATTATTACTGTGGTTTAGTACAAGAAATGTATTACAATTACAGTATACTCTTAGCTACTTTTCCTAAATTATGAGCGAATAGATCAGACACACCTAGTAAAAAATATATATTAAAAAAAATCAGCCTCCTCCATGACCCCTCTAGCTGTCCTTTCCATCTCCAAGAGAGGTGTGTTTTATGCCATTTTAGAAAAAAAAAGTTTCATCCATTTTCTCATAATTTAAAAAACCTTGAATTGACGAAATCTTTGTCCAGGACTTCTCTAGCCTGTGAAATGGGTGTTATTAAGGATACATATCACATTTCTATATTTTAGAGACTGTCAACCTTTATCAAACCTGGCCATAAAGCAGGAAATGCATCAAACTAAAAACATATCTAGAATTTACCTGAAAACTCCACACTGCTAAAAAAAATGCTATTTTAATGGACTCTCTGGTCTTTGGAAATTTATTTGGGACTGGTAAACTGAACATACACATGTGACAGCTATTGCCAATCACAGGCTTCACCAGTTATCCTATGGCCCATAAATGTAGAGGTCATTGATTAGCTACATCTGTCAAGAGAGCATTGTCGGGACCCCATTGCCTTTGGGTACTTAACAGAGACCGGCAGGACGACCGGGCCAGCAGCAATGGAATTTAAGGTAGAATTACAAGGTAGGTAATAATTTTTGGTATTCCTCCTTTGTGTCCATTTCTTAAAAATACTGTACAACCTTAATTGTACCTATATACCTATGCAAAGAAGATCATCACTGCAGGCAACTTGCCAAAGACTGGTTGGATTAATGGAGCTGCGGCATCAGAATGAGTTCTGAATCCAAAGATAAGTAATGACGTTTGGTTTTTCACTACTCTTTGGACATTTTTTGCCACAAATCCTGGAAAACCACTTAAAAATGTAACTTAGGTGCAGAATAATGGGTGAAACATATCAAATTTAATATCACAGTACTAATGGATGAGCAAAAACTTGGCAACGTATACGTTTTAGATATACATGATTAGAAAATACTCTTGACCTATAATGTACTTAGAAGATTAAAGAAGTAATACATGACACTGAAGATTGTCTATTACAACCCTATTATTTTACGATATCACTAAAAATTACCATATCACTGATGATTTGGTCTAAAAGCCGAAATAATATTAAATAATAACTCTTCATTTTTAGTCATTACTGTTGTTTAGTACAAGAAATGTATTACAATTACAGTCTACTCTTAGCTATTTTTCCTAAATTATGAGCAAACAGATTAAACACACCTAGTAAAAAATATATATAAAACAATCAGCCTCCTCCATGACCCCTCTAGCTGTCCATTCCATCTCCAAAAGAGGTGTTTTTTGCCAATTTAGCCAAAAAAAGTTTCACCCATTTTCTCATAATTTAAGAAACCATGAATTCATAGAATCTTTGTCTAGAGGACTCCTCTAGCCTGTGAACTGAATGTTATTAAGGTTACACATAATATTTCTATATTTTAAAGACTTTGTCCAAAAAGTATCAAATCTGGCCAAAAATCAGGAAATGCATCAAACTTAAAACATATCTAGAATTTCCCTGAAAACTCATCACCACTGCTACCAAATTGCTATTACAATGGGCTCTCAGGTCTTTGGAAACTTATTTGGGACCGCTACTGCCAATCATAAGCTTCACCACTTATCCTTCGACACATGAATGTAGAGGTCATTGACTAGCTACATCTGTCAAGACAGCATTGTTGGGACCCAATTGCTGGTGGGTACTTAACAGAGACCGGCAGGACTACAGGGTCAGCAGCAATGGAACTTAAGGTGGAATTACAAGGTAAGTAATCATTTTTGGCATTCCCTCCTTTGTGTCCATTTCTTTAAATTACTGTACAACTTAAATTGTACCTATAACTTCTGCAGAGAACATCAACACTGCAGGCAACTTGTCAAAGACTGGTGGGATTAATGGAGCTGCGGCATTAGAATGAGCTGTGATTCAAAAGATAAGTAATGACTTTTGGCTTTTTGCTACTCTTTGGACATTTTTTGTCACAAATCCTGGAAAATCACTTAAAAATATAACTATAACTTATGTGCAGAATAATGAGTCAAACGTAAGAAATTTAATATCACAATACTAAGGGATAAGTAAAAAACTTGACAACATATACGTTTTAGATATACATGATTAAAAAATACTTTTGACCTATGATGTACTCAGAAGATTAAAGAAGTGTTACACTACGCTGAAGATTGTCTATTACAACCCTATTACTTTACGATATCACCAAAAATGACAATATCACTGAGGTCTAAAAGCCCAAATAATGTTAAATGATAAATCTTCGATTTTTGATTATTACTGTGGTTTAGTACAAGAAATGTATTACAATTACAGTATACTCTTAGCTACTTTTCCTAAATTATGAGCGAATAGATCAGACACACCTAGTAAAAAATATATATTAAAAAAAATCAGCCTCCTCCATGACCCCTCTAGCTGTCCTTTCCATCTCCAAGAGAGGTGTGTTTTATGCCATTTTAGAAAAAAAAAGGTTCATCCATTTTCTCATAATTTAAAAAACCTTGAATTGACGAAATCTTTGTCCAGGACTTCTCTAGCCTGTGAAATGGGTGTTATTAAGGATACATATCACATTTCTATATTTTAAAGACTGTCAACCTTTATCAAACCTGGCCATAAAGCAGGAAATGCATCAAACTAAAAACATATCTAGAATTTACCTGAAAACTCCACACTGCTAAAAAAAATGCTATTTTAATGGACTCTCTGGTCTTTGGAAATTTATTTGGGACTGGTAAACTGAACATACACATGTGACAGCTATTGCCAATCACAGGCTTCACCAGTTATCCTATGGCCCATAAATGTAGAGGTCATTGATTAGCTACATCTGTCAAGAGAGCATTGTCGGGACCCCATTGCCTTTGGGTACTTAACAGAGACCGGCAGGACGACCGGGCCAGCAGCAATGGAATTTAAGGTAGAATTACAAGGTAGGTAATAATTTTTGGTATTCCTCCTTTGTGTCCATTTCTTAAAAATACTGTACAACCTTAATTGTACCTATATACCTATGCAAAGAAGATCATCACTGCAGGCAACTTGCCAAAGACTGGTTGGATTAATGGAGCTGCGGCATCAGAATGAGTTCTGAATCCAAAGATAAGTAATGACGTTTGGTTTTTCACTACTCTTTGGACATTTTTTGCCACAAATCCTGGAAAACCACTTAAAAATGTAACTTAGGTGCAGAATAATGGGTGAAACATATCAAATTTAATATCACAGTACTAATGGATGAGCAAAAACTTGGCAACGTATACGTTTTAGATATACATGATTAGAAAATACTCTTGACCTATAATGTACTTAGAAGATTAAAGAAGTAATACATGACACTGAAGATTGTCTATTACAACCCTATTATTTTACGATATCACTAAAAATTACCATATCACTGATGATTTGGTCTAAAAGCCGAAATAATATTAAATAATAACTCTTCATTTTTAGTCATTACTGTTGTTTAGTACAAGAAATGTATTACAATTACAGTCTACTCTTAGCTATTTTTCCTAAATTATGAGCAAACAGATTAAACACACCTAGTAAAAAATATATATAAAACAATCAGCCTCCTCCATGACCCCTCTAGCTGTCCATTCCATCTCCAAAAGAGGTGTTTTTTGCCAATTTAGCCAAAAAAAGTTTCACCCATTTTCTCATAATTTAAGAAACCATGAATTCATAGAATCTTTGTCTAGAGGACTCCTCTAGCCTGTGAACTGAATGTTATTAAGGTTACACATAATATTTCTATATTTTAAAGACTTTGTCCAAAAAGTATCAAATCTGGCCAAAAATCAGGAAATGCATCAAACTTAAAACATATCTAGAATTTCCCTGAAAACTCATCACCACTGCTACCAAATTGCTATTACAATGGGCTCTCAGGTCTTTGGAAACTTATTTGGGACCGCTACTGCCAATCATAAGCTTCACCACTTATCCTTCGACACATGAATGTAGAGGTCATTGACTAGCTACATCTGTCAAGACAGCATTGTTGGGACCCAATTGCTGGTGGGTACTTAACAGAGACCGGCAGGACTACAGGGTCAGCAGCAATGGAACTTAAGGTGGAATTACAAGGTAAGTAATCATTTTTGGCATTCCCTCCTTTGTGTCCATTTCTTTAAATTACTGTACAACTTAAATTGTACCTATAACTTCTGCAGAGAACATCAACACTGCAGGCAACTTGTCAAAGACTGGTGGGATTAATGGAGCTGCGGCATTAGAATGAGCTGTGATTCAAAAGATAAGTAATGACTTTTGGCTTTTTGCTACTCTTTGGACATTTTTTGTCACAAATCCTGGAAAATCACTTAAAAATATAACTATAACTTATGTGCAGAATAATGAGTCAAACGTAAGAAATTTAATATCACAATACTAAGGGATAAGTAAAAAACTTGACAACATATACGTTTTAGATATACATGATTAAAAAATACTTTTGACCTATGATGTACTCAGAAGATTAAAGAAGTGTTACACTACGCTGAAGATTGTCTATTACAACCCTATTACTTTACGATATCACCAAAAATGACAATATCACTGAGGTCTAAAAGCCCAAATAATGTTAAATGATAAATCTTCGATTTTTGATTATTACTGTGGTTTAGTACAAGAAATGTATTACAATTACAGTATACTCTTAGCTACTTTTCCTAAATTATGAGCGAATAGATCAGACACACCTAGTAAAAAATATATATTAAAAAAAATCAGCCTCCTCCATGACCCCTCTAGCTGTCCTTTCCATCTCCAAGAGAGGTGTGTTTTATGCCATTTTAGAAAAAAAAAGGTTCATCCATTTTCTCATAATTTAAAAAACCTTGAATTGACGAAATCTTTGTCCAGGACTTCTCTAGCCTGTGAAATGGGTGTTATTAAGGATACATATCACATTTCTATATTTTAAAGACTGTCAACCTTTATCAAACCTGGCCATAAAGCAGGAAATGCATCAAACTAAAAACATATCTAGAATTTACCTGAAAACTCCACACTGCTAAAAAAAATGCTATTTTAATGGACTCTCTGGTCTTTGGAAATTTATTTGGGACTGGTAAACTGAACATACACATGTGACAGCTATTGCCAATCACAGGCTTCACCAGTTATCCTATGGCCCATAAATGTAGAGGTCATTGATTAGCTACATCTGTCAAGAGAGCATTGTCGGGACCCCATTGCCTTTGGGTACTTAACAGAGACCGGCAGGACGACCGGGCCAGCAGCAATGGAATTTAAGGTAGAATTACAAGGTAGGTAATAATTTTTGGTATTCCTCCTTTGTGTCCATTTCTTAAAAATACTGTACAACCTTAATTGTACCTATATACCTATGCAAAGAAGATCATCACTGCAGGCAACTTGCCAAAGACTGGTTGGATTAATGGAGCTGCGGCATCAGAATGAGTTCTGAATCCAAAGATAAGTAATGACGTTTGGTTTTTCACTACTCTTTGGACATTTTTTGCCACAAATCCTGGAAAACCACTTAAAAATGTAACTTAGGTGCAGAATAATGGGTGAAACATATCAAATTTAATATCACAGTACTAATGGATGAGCAAAAACTTGGCAACGTATACGTTTTAGATATACATGATTAGAAAATACTCTTGACCTATAATGTACTTAGAAGATTAAAGAAGTAATACATGACACTGAAGATTGTCTATTACAACCCTATTATTTTACGATATCACTAAAAATTACCATATCACTGATGATTTGGTCTAAAAGCCGAAATAATATTAAATAATAACTCTTCATTTTTAGTCATTACTGTTGTTTAGTACAAGAAATGTATTACAATTACAGTCTACTCTTAGCTATTTTTCCTAAATTATGAGCAAACAGATTAAACACACCTAGTAAAAAATATATATAAAACAATCAGCCTCCTCCATGACCCCTCTAGCTGTCCATTCCATCTCCAAAAGAGGTGTTTTTTGCCAATTTAGCCAAAAAAAGTTTCACCCATTTTCTCATAATTTAAGAAACCATGAATTCATAGAATCTTTGTCTAGAGGACTCCTCTAGCCTGTGAACTGAATGTTATTAAGGTTACACATAATATTTCTATATTTTAAAGACTTTGTCCAAAAAGTATCAAATCTGGCCAAAAATCAGGAAATGCATCAAACTTAAAACATATCTAGAATTTCCCTGAAAACTCATCACCACTGCTACCAAATTGCTATTACAATGGGCTCTCAGGTCTTTGGAAACTTATTTGGGACCGCTACTGCCAATCATAAGCTTCACCACTTATCCTTCGACACATGAATGTAGAGGTCATTGACTAGCTACATCTGTCAAGACAGCATTGTTGGGACCCAATTGCTGGTGGGTACTTAACAGAGACCGGCAGGACTACAGGGTCAGCAGCAATGGAACTTAAGGTGGAATTACAAGGTAAGTAATCATTTTTGGCATTCCCTCCTTTGTGTCCATTTCTTTAAATTACTGTACAACTTAAATTGTGCCTATAACTTCTGCAGAGAACATCAGCACTGCAGGCAACTTGTCAAAGACTGGTGGGATTAATGGAGCTGCGGCATTAGAATGAGCTGTGATTCAAAAGATAAGTAATGACTTTTGGCTTTTCGCTACTCTTTGGACATTTTTTGTCACAAATCCTGGAAAATCACTTAAAAATATAACTATAACTTATGTGCAGAATAATGAGTCAAAAATAAGAAATTTAATATCACAATACTAAGGGTTAAGTAAAAAACTTGACAACATATACGTTTTAGATATACATGATTAAAAAATACTTTTGACCTATAATGTACTCAGAAGATTAAAGAAGTGTTACACTACGCTGAAGGTTGTCTATTACAACCCTATTACTTTACGATATCACCAAAAATGACAATATCACTGAGGTCTAAAAGCCCAAATAATGTTAAATGATAAATCTTCGATTTTTGGTTATTACTGTGGTTTAGTACAAGAAATGTATTACAATTACAGTATACTCTTAGCTACTTTTCCTAAATTATGAGCGAATAGATCAGACACACCTAGTAAAAAATATATATTAAAAAAAATCAGCCTCCTCCATGACCCCTCTAGCTGTCCTTTCCATCTCCAAGAGAGGTGTGTTTTATGCCATTTTAGAAAAAAAAAGTTTCATCCATTTTCTCATAATTTAAAAAACCTTGAATTGACGAAATCTTTGTCCAGGACTTCTCTAGCCTGTGAAATGGGTGTTATTAAGGATACATATCACATTTCTATATTTTAAAGACTGTCAACCTTTATCAAACCTGGCCATAAAGCAGGAAATGCATCAAACTAAAAACATATCTAGAATTTACCTGAAAACTCCACACTGCTAAAAAAAATGCTATTTTAATGGACTCTCTGGTCTTTGGAAATTTATTTGGGACTGGTAAACTGAACATACACATGTGACAGCTATTGCCAATCACAGGCTTCACCAGTTATCCTATGGCCCATAAATGTAGAGGTCATTGATTAGCTACATCTGTCAAGAGAGCATTGTCGGGACCCCATTGCCTTTGGGTACTTAACAGAGACCGGCAGGACGACCGGGCCAGCAGCAATGGAATTTAAGGTAGAATTACAAGGTAGGTAATAATTTTTGGTATTCCTCCTTTGTGTCCATTTCTTAAAAATACTGTACAACCTTAATTGTACCTATATACCTATGCAAAGAAGATCATCACTGCAGGCAACTTGCCAAAGACTGGTTGGATTAATGGAGCTGCGGCATCAGAATGAGTTCTGAATCCAAAGATAAGTAATGACGTTTGGTTTTTCACTACTCTTTGGACATTTTTTGCCACAAATCCTGGAAAACCACTTAAAAATGTAACTTAGGTGCAGAATAATGGGTGAAACATATCAAATTTAATATCACAGTACTAATGGATGAGCAAAAACTTGGCAACGTATACGTTTTAGATATACATGATTAGAAAATACTCTTGACCTATAATGTACTTAGAAGATTAAAGAAGTAATACATGACACTGAAGATTGTCTATTACAACCCTATTATTTTACGATATCACTAAAAATTACCATATCACTGATGATTTGGTCTAAAAGCCGAAATAATATTAAATAATAACTCTTCATTTTTAGTCATTACTGTTGTTTAGTACAAGAAATGTATTACAATTACAGTCTACTCTTAGCTATTTTTCCTAAATTATGAGCAAACAGATTAAACACACCTAGTAAAAAATATATATAAAACAATCAGCCTCCTCCATGACCCCTCTAGCTGTCCATTCCATCTCCAAAAGAGGTGTTTTTTGCCAATTTAGCCAAAAAAAGTTTCACCCATTTTCTCATAATTTAAGAAACCATGAATTCATAGAATCTTTGTCTAGAGGACTCCTCTAGCCTGTGAACTGAATGTTATTAAGGTTACACATAATATTTCTATATTTTAAAGACTTTGTCCAAAAAGTATCAAATCTGGCCAAAAATCAGGAAATGCATCAAACTTAAAACATATCTAGAATTTCCCTGAAAACTCATCACCACTGCTACCAAATTGCTATTACAATGGGCTCTCAGGTCTTTGGAAACTTATTTGGGACCGCTACTGCCAATCATAAGCTTCACCACTTATCCTTCGACACATGAATGTAGAGGTCATTGACTAGCTACATCTGTCAAGACAGCATTGTTGGGACCCAATTGCTGGTGGGTACTTAACAGAGACCGGCAGGACTACAGGGTCAGCAGCAATGGAACTTAAGGTGGAATTACAAGGTAAGTAATCATTTTTGGCATTCCCTCCTTTGTGTCCATTTCTTTAAATTACTGTACAACTTAAATTGTGCCTATAACTTCTGCAGAGAACATCAGCACTGCAGGCAACTTGTCAAAGACTGGTGGGATTAATGGAGCTGCGGCATTAGAATGAGCTGTGATTCAAAAGATAAGTAATGACTTTTGGCTTTTCGCTACTCTTTGGACATTTTTTGTCACAAATCCTGGAAAATCACTTAAAAATATAACTATAACTTATGTGCAGAATAATGAGTCAAAAATAAGAAATTTAATATCACAATACTAAGGGTTAAGTAAAAAACTTGACAACATATACGTTTTAGATATACATGATTAAAAAATACTTTTGACCTATAATGTACTCAGAAGATTAAAGAAGTGTTACACTACGCTGAAGGTTGTCTATTACAACCCTATTACTTTACGATATCACCAAAAATGACAATATCACTGAGGTCTAAAAGCCCAAATAATGTTAAATGATAAATCTTCGATTTTTGGTTATTACTGTGGTTTAGTACAAGAAATGTATTACAATTACAGTATACTCTTAGCTACTTTTCCTAAATTATGAGCGAATAGATCAGACACACCTAGTAAAAAATATATATTAAAAAAAATCAGCCTCCTCCATGACCCCTCTAGCTGTCCTTTCCATCTCCAAGAGAGGTGTGTTTTATGCCATTTTAGAAAAAAAAAGTTTCATCCATTTTCTCATAATTTAAAAAACCTTGAATTGACGAAATCTTTGTCCAGGACTTCTCTAGCCTGTGAAATGGGTGTTATTAAGGATACATATCACATTTCTATATTTTAAAGACTGTCAACCTTTATCAAACCTGGCCATAAAGCAGGAAATGCATCAAACTAAAAACATATCTAGAATTTACCTGAAAACTCCACACTGCTAAAAAAAATGCTATTTTAATGGACTCTCTGGTCTTTGGAAATTTATTTGGGACTGGTAAACTGAACATACACATGTGACAGCTATTGCCAATCACAGGCTTCACCAGTTATCCTATGGCCCATAAATGTAGAGGTCATTGATTAGCTACATCTGTCAAGAGAGCATTGTCGGGACCCCATTGCCTTTGGGTACTTAACAGAGACCGGCAGGACGACCGGGCCAGCAGCAATGGAATTTAAGGTAGAATTACAAGGTAGGTAATAATTTTTGGTATTCCTCCTTTGTGTCCATTTCTTAAAAATACTGTACAACCTTAATTGTACCTATATACCTATGCAAAGAAGATCATCACTGCAGGCAACTTGCCAAAGACTGGTTGGATTAATGGAGCTGCGGCATCAGAATGAGTTCTGAATCCAAAGATAAGTAATGACGTTTGGTTTTTCACTACTCTTTGGACATTTTTTGCCACAAATCCTGGAAAACCACTTAAAAATGTAACTTAGGTGCAGAATAATGGGTGAAACATATCAAATTTAATATCACAGTACTAATGGATGAGCAAAAACTTGGCAACGTATACGTTTTAGATATACATGATTAGAAAATACTCTTGACCTATAATGTACTTAGAAGATTAAAGAAGTAATACATGACACTGAAGATTGTCTATTACAACCCTATTATTTTACGATATCACTAAAAATTACCATATCACTGATGATTTGGTCTAAAAGCCGAAATAATATTAAATAATAACTCTTCATTTTTAGTCATTACTGTTGTTTAGTACAAGAAATGTATTACAATTACAGTCTACTCTTAGCTATTTTTCCTAAATTATGAGCAAACAGATTAAACACACCTAGTAAAAAATATATATAAAACAATCAGCCTCCTCCATGACCCCTCTAGCTGTCCATTCCATCTCCAAAAGAGGTGTTTTTTGCCAATTTAGCCAAAAAAAGTTTCACCCATTTTCTCATAATTTAAGAAACCATGAATTCATAGAATCTTTGTCTAGAGGACTCCTCTAGCCTGTGAACTGAATGTTATTAAGGTTACACATAATATTTCTATATTTTAAAGACTTTGTCCAAAAAGTATCAAATCTGGCCAAAAATCAGGAAATGCATCAAACTTAAAACATATCTAGAATTTCCCTGAAAACTCATCACCACTGCTACCAAATTGCTATTACAATGGGCTCTCAGGTCTTTGGAAACTTATTTGGGACCGCTACTGCCAATCATAAGCTTCACCACTTATCCTTCGACACATGAATGTAGAGGTCATTGACTAGCTACATCTGTCAAGACAGCATTGTTGGGACCCAATTGCTGGTGGGTACTTAACAGAGACCGGCAGGACTACAGGGTCAGCAGCAATGGAACTTAAGGTGGAATTACAAGGTAAGTAATCATTTTTGGCATTCCCTCCTTTGTGTCCATTTCTTTAAATTACTGTACAACTTAAATTGTACCTATAACTTCTGCAGAGAACATCAACACTGCAGGCAACTTGTCAAAGACTGGTGGGATTAATGGAGCTGCGGCATTAGAATGAGCTGTGATTCAAAAGATAAGTAATGACTTTTGGCTTTTTGCTACTCTTTGGACATTTTTTGTCACAAATCCTGGAAAATCACTTAAAAATATAACTATAACTTATGTGCAGAATAATGAGTCAAACGTAAGAAATTTAATATCACAATACTAAGGGATAAGTAAAAAACTTGACAACATATACGTTTTAGATATACATGATTAAAAAATACTTTTGACCTATGATGTACTCAGAAGATTAAAGAAGTGTTACACTACGCTGAAGATTGTCTATTACAACCCTATTACTTTACGATATCACCAAAAATGACAATATCACTGAGGTCTAAAAGCCCAAATAATGTTAAATGATAAATCTTCGATTTTTGATTATTACTGTGGTTGTACAAGAAATGTATTACAATTACAGTATACTCTTAGCTACTTTTCCTAAATTATGAGCGAATAGATCAGACACACCTAGTAAAAAATATATATTAAAAAAAATCAGCCTCCTCCATGACCCCTCTAGCTGTCCTTTCCATCTCCAAGAGAGGTGTGTTTTATGCCATTTTAGAAAAAAAAAGTTTCATCCATTTTCTCATAATTTAAAAAACCTTGAATTGACGAAATCTTTGTCCAGGACTTCTCTAGCCTGTGAAATGGGTGTTATTAAGGATACATATCACATTTCTATATTTTAAAGACTGTCAACCTTTATCAAACCTGGCCATAAAGCAGGAAATGCATCAAACTAAAAACATATCTAGAATTTACCTGAAAACTCCACACTGCTAAAAAAAATGCTATTTTAATGGACTCTCTGGTCTTTGGAAATTTATTTGGGACTGGTAAACTGAACATACACATGTGACAGCTATTGCCAATCACAGGCTTCACCAGTTATCCTATGGCCCATAAATGTAGAGGTCATTGATTAGCTACATCTGTCAAGAGAGCATTGTCGGGACCCCATTGCCTTTGGGTACTTAACAGAGACCGGCAGGACGACCGGGCCAGCAGCAATGGAATTTAAGGTAGAATTACAAGGTAGGTAATAATTTTTGGTATTCCTCCTTTGTGTCCATTTCTTAAAAATACTGTACAACCTTAATTGTACCTATATACCTATGCAAAGAAGATCATCACTGCAGGCAACTTGCCAAAGACTGGTTGGATTAATGGAGCTGCGGCATCAGAATGAGTTCTGAATCCAAAGATAAGTAATGACGTTTGGTTTTTCACTACTCTTTGGACATTTTTTGCCACAAATCCTGGAAAACCACTTAAAAATGTAACTTAGGTGCAGAATAATGGGTGAAACATATCAAATTTAATATCACAGTACTAATGGATGAGCAAAAACTTGGCAACGTATACGTTTTAGATATACATGATTAGAAAATACTCTTGACCTATAATGTACTTAGAAGATTAAAGAAGTAATACATGACACTGAAGATTGTCTATTACAACCCTATTATTTTACGATATCACTAAAAATTACCATATCACTGATGATTTGGTCTAAAAGCCGAAATAATATTAAATAATAACTCTTCATTTTTAGTCATTACTGTTGTTTAGTACAAGAAATGTATTACAATTACAGTCTACTCTTAGCTATTTTTCCTAAATTATGAGCAAACAGATTAAACACACCTAGTAAAAAATATATATAAAACAATCAGCCTCCTCCATGACCCCTCTAGCTGTCCATTCCATCTCCAAAAGAGGTGTTTTTTGCCAATTTAGCCAAAAAAAGTTTCACCCATTTTCTCATAATTTAAGAAACCATGAATTCATAGAATCTTTGTCTAGAGGACTCCTCTAGCCTGTGAACTGAATGTTATTAAGGTTACACATAATATTTCTATATTTTAAAGACTTTGTCCAAAAAGTATCAAATCTGGCCAAAAATCAGGAAATGCATCAAACTTAAAACATATCTAGAATTTCCCTGAAAACTCATCACCACTGCTACCAAATTGCTATTACAATGGGCTCTCAGGTCTTTGGAAACTTATTTGGGACCGCTACTGCCAATCATAAGCTTCACCACTTATCCTTCGACACATGAATGTAGAGGTCATTGACTAGCTACATCTGTCAAGACAGCATTGTTGGGACCCAATTGCTGGTGGGTACTTAACAGAGACCGGCAGGACTACAGGGTCAGCAGCAATGGAACTTAAGGTGGAATTACAAGGTAAGTAATCATTTTTGGCATTCCCTCCTTTGTGTCCATTTCTTTAAATTACTGTACAACTTAAATTGTACCTATAACTTCTGCAGAGAACATCAACACTGCAGGCAACTTGTCAAAGACTGGTGGGATTAATGGAGCTGCGGCATTAGAATGAGCTGTGATTCAAAAGATAAGTAATGACTTTTGGCTTTTTGCTACTCTTTGGACATTTTTTGTCACAAATCCTGGAAAATCACTTAAAAATATAACTATAACTTATGTGCAGAATAATGAGTCAAACGTAAGAAATTTAATATCACAATACTAAGGGATAAGTAAAAAACTTGACAACATATACGTTTTAGATATACATGATTAAAAAATACTTTTGACCTATGATGTACTCAGAAGATTAAAGAAGTGTTACACTACGCTGAAGATTGTCTATTACAACCCTATTACTTTACGATATCACCAAAAATGACAATATCACTGAGGTCTAAAAGCCCAAATAATGTTAAATGATAAATCTTCGATTTTTGATTATTACTGTGGTTTAGTACAAGAAATGTATTACAATTACAGTATACTCTTAGCTACTTTTCCTAAATTATGAGCGAATAGATCAGACACACCTAGTAAAAAATATATATTAAAAAAAATCAGCCTCCTCCATGACCCCTCTAGCTGTCCTTTCCATCTCCAAGAGAGGTGTGTTTTATGCCATTTTAGAAAAAAAAAGTTTCATCCATTTTCTCATAATTTAAAAAACCTTGAATTGACGAAATCTTTGTCCAGGACTTCTCTAGCCTGTGAAATGGGTGTTATTAAGGATACATATCACATTTCTATATTTTAAAGACTGTCAACCTTTATCAAACCTGGCCATAAAGCAGGAAATGCATCAAACTAAAAACATATCTAGAATTTACCTGAAAACTCCACACTGCTAAAAAAAATGCTATTTTAATGGACTCTCTGGTCTTTGGAAATTTATTTGGGACTGGTAAACTGAACATACACATGTGACAGCTATTGCCAATCACAGGCTTCACCAGTTATCCTATGGCCCATAAATGTAGAGGTCATTGATTAGCTACATCTGTCAAGAGAGCATTGTCGGGACCCCATTGCCTTTGGGTACTTAACAGAGACCGGCAGGACGACCGGGCCAGCAGCAATGGAATTTAAGGTAGAATTACAAGGTAGGTAATAATTTTTGGTATTCCTCCTTTGTGTCCATTTCTTAAAAATACTGTACAACCTTAATTGTACCTATATACCTATGCAAAGAAGATCATCACTGCAGGCAACTTGCCAAAGACTGGTTGGATTAATGGAGCTGCGGCATCAGAATGAGTTCTGAATCCAAAGATAAGTAATGACGTTTGGTTTTTCACTACTCTTTGGACATTTTTTGCCACAAATCCTGGAAAACCACTTAAAAATGTAACTTAGGTGCAGAATAATGGGTGAAACATATCAAATTTAATATCACAGTACTAATGGATGAGCAAAAACTTGGCAACGTATACGTTTTAGATATACATGATTAGAAAATACTCTTGACCTATAATGTACTTAGAAGATTAAAGAAGTAATACATGACACTGAAGATTGTCTATTACAACCCTATTATTTTACGATATCACTAAAAATTACCATATCACTGATGATTTGGTCTAAAAGCCGAAATAATATTAAATAATAACTCTTCATTTTTAGTCATTACTGTTGTTTAGTACAAGAAATGTATTACAATTACAGTCTACTCTTAGCTATTTTTCCTAAATTATGAGCAAACAGATTAAACACACCTAGTAAAAAATATATATAAAACAATCAGCCTCCTCCATGACCCCTCTAGCTGTCCATTCCATCTCCAAAAGAGGTGTTTTTTGCCAATTTAGCCAAAAAAAGTTTCACCCATTTTCTCATAATTTAAGAAACCATGAATTCATAGAATCTTTGTCTAGAGGACTCCTCTAGCCTGTGAACTGAATGTTATTAAGGTTACACATAATATTTCTATATTTTAAAGACTTTGTCCAAAAAGTATCAAATCTGGCCAAAAATCAGGAAATGCATCAAACTTAAAACATATCTAGAATTTCCCTGAAAACTCATCACCACTGCTACCAAATTGCTATTACAATGGGCTCTCAGGTCTTTGGAAACTTATTTGGGACCGCTACTGCCAATCATAAGCTTCACCACTTATCCTTCGACACATGAATGTAGAGGTCATTGACTAGCTACATCTGTCAAGACAGCATTGTTGGGACCCAATTGCTGGTGGGTACTTAACAGAGACCGGCAGGACTACAGGGTCAGCAGCAATGGAACTTAAGGTGGAATTACAAGGTAAGTAATCATTTTTGGCATTCCCTCCTTTGTGTCCATTTCTTTAAATTACTGTACAACTTAAATTGTACCTATAACTTCTGCAGAGAACATCAACACTGCAGGCAACTTGTCAAAGACTGGTGGGATTAATGGAGCTGCGGCATTGGAATGAGCTGTGATTCAAAAGATAAGTAATGACTTTTGGCTTTTTGCTACTCTTTGGACATTTTTTGTCACAAATCCTGGAAAATCACTTAAAAATATAACTATAACTTATGTGCAGAATAATGAGTCAAACGTAAGAAATTTAATATCACAATACTAAGGGATAAGTAAAAAACTTGACAACATATACGTTTTAGATATACATGATTAAAAAATACTTTTGACCTATGATGTACTCAGAAGATTAAAGAAGTGTTACACTACGCTGAAGATTGTCTATTACAACCCTATTACTTTACGATATCACCAAAAATGACAATATCACTGAGGTCTAAAAGCCCAAATAATGTTAAATGATAAATCTTCGATTTTTGATTATTACTGTGGTTTAGTACAAGAAATGTATTACAATTACAGTATACTCTTAGCTACTTTTCCTAAATTATGAGCGAATAGATCAGACACACCTAGTAAAAAATATATATTAAAAAAAATCAGCCTCCTCCATGACCCCTCTAGCTGTCCTTTCCATCTCCAAGAGAGGTGTGTTTTATGCCATTTTAGAAAAAAAAAGTTTCATCCATTTTCTCATAATTTAAAAAACCTTGAATTGACGAAATCTTTGTCCAGGACTTCTCTAGCCTGTGAAATGGGTGTTATTAAGGATACATATCACATTTCTATATTTTAAAGACTGTCAACCTTTATCAAACCTGGCCATAAAGCAGGAAATGCATCAAACTAAAAACATATCTAGAATTTACCTGAAAACTCCACACTGCTAAAAAAATGCTATTTTAATGGACTCTCTGGTCTTTGGAAATTTATTTGGGACTGGTAAACTGAACATACACATGTGACAGCTATTGCCAATCACAGGCTTCACCAGTTATCCTATGGCCCATAAATGTAGAGGTCATTGATTAGCTACATCTGTCAAGAGAGCATTGTCGGGACCCCATTGCCTTTGGGTACTTAACAGAGACCGGCAGGACGACCGGGCCAGCAGCAATGGAATTTAAGGTAGAATTACAAGGTAGGTAATAATTTTTGGTATTCCTCCTTTGTGTCCATTTCTTAAAAATACTGTACAACCTTAATTGTACCTATATACCTATGCAAAGAAGATCATCACTGCAGGCAACTTGCCAAAGACTGGTTGGATTAATGGAGCTGCGGCATCAGAATGAGTTCTGAATCCAAAGATAAGTAATGACGTTTGGTTTTTCACTACTCTTTGGACATTTTTTGCCACAAATCCTGGAAAACCACTTAAAAATGTAACTTAGGTGCAGAATAATGGGTGAAACATATCAAATTTAATATCACAGTACTAATGGATGAGCAAAAACTTGGCAACGTATACGTTTTAGATATACATGATTAGAAAATACTCTTGACCTATAATGTACTTAGAAGATTAAAGAAGTAATACATGACACTGAAGATTGTCTATTACAACCCTATTATTTTACGATATCACTAAAAATTACCATATCACTGATGATTTGGTCTAAAAGCCGAAATAATATTAAATAATAACTCTTCATTTTTAGTCATTACTGTTGTTTAGTACAAGAAATGTATTACAATTACAGTCTACTCTTAGCTATTTTTCCTAAATTATGAGCAAACAGATTAAACACACCTAGTAAAAAATATATATAAAACAATCAGCCTCCTCCATGACCCCTCTAGCTGTCCATTCCATCTCCAAAAGAGGTGTTTTTTGCCAATTTAGCCAAAAAAAGTTTCACCCATTTTCTCATAATTTAAGAAACCATGAATTCATAGAATCTTTGTCTAGAGGACTCCTCTAGCCTGTGAACTGAATGTTATTAAGGTTACACATAATATTTCTATATTTTAAAGACTTTGTCCAAAAAGTATCAAATCTGGCCAAAAATCAGGAAATGCATCAAACTTAAAACATATCTAGAATTTCCCTGAAAACTCATCACCACTGCTACCAAATTGCTATTACAATGGGCTCTCAGGTCTTTGGAAACTTATTTGGGACCGCTACTGCCAATCATAAGCTTCACCACTTATCCTTCGACACATGAATGTAGAGGTCATTGACTAGCTACATCTGTCAAGACAGCATTGTTGGGACCCAATTGCTGGTGGGTACTTAACAGAGACCGGCAGGACTACAGGGTCAGCAGCAATGGAACTTAAGGTGGAATTACAAGGTAAGTAATCATTTTTGGCATTCCCTCCTTTGTGTCCATTTCTTTAAATTACTGTACAACTTAAATTGTACCTATAACTTCTGCAGAGAACATCAACACTGCAGGCAACTTGTCAAAGACTGGTGGGATTAATGGAGCTGCGGCATTAGAATGAGCTGTGATTCAAAAGATAAGTAATGACTTTTGGCTTTTTGCTACTCTTTGGACATTTTTTGTCACAAATCCTGGAAAATCACTTAAAAATATAACTATAACTTATGTGCAGAATAATGAGTCAAACGTAAGAAATTTAATATCACAATACTAAGGGATAAGTAAAAAACTTGACAACATATACGTTTTAGATATACATGATTAAAAAATACTTTTGACCTATGATGTACTCAGAAGATTAAAGAAGTGTTACACTACGCTGAAGATTGTCTATTACAACCCTATTACTTTACGATATCACCAAAAATGACAATATCACTGAGGTCTAAAAGCCCAAATAATGTTAAATGATAAATCTTCGATTTTTGATTATTACTGTGGTTTAGTACAAGAAATGTATTACAATTACAGTATACTCTTAGCTACTTTTCCTAAATTATGAGCGAATAGATCAGACACACCTAGTAAAAAATATATATTAAAAAAAATCAGCCTCCTCCATGACCCCTCTAGCTGTCCTTTCCATCTCCAAGAGAGGTGTGTTTTATGCCATTTTAGAAAAAAAAAGTTTCATCCATTTTCTCATAATTTAAAAAACCTTGAATTGACGAAATCTTTGTCCAGGACTTCTCTAGCCTGTGAAATGGGTGTTATTAAGGATACATATCACATTTCTATATTTTAAAGACTGTCAACCTTTATCAAACCTGGCCATAAAGCAGGAAATGCATCAAACTAAAAACATATCTAGAATTTACCTGAAAACTCCACACTGCTAAAAAAAATGCTATTTTAATGGACTCTCTGGTCTTTGGAAATTTATTTGGGACTGGTAAACTGAACATACACATGTGACAGCTATTGCCAATCACAGGCTTCACCAGTTATCCTATGGCCCATAAATGTAGAGGTCATTGATTAGCTACATCTGTCAAGAGAGCATTGTCGGGACCCCATTGCCTTTGGGTACTTAACAGAGACCGGCAGGACGACCGGGCCAGCAGCAATGGAATTTAAGGTAGAATTACAAGGTAGGTAATAATTTTTGGTATTCCTCCTTTGTGTCCATTTCTTAAAAATACTGTACAACCTTAATTGTACCTATATACCTATGCAAAGAAGATCATCACTGCAGGCAACTTGCCAAAGACTGGTTGGATTAATGGAGCTGCGGCATCAGAATGAGTTCTGAATCCAAAGATAAGTAATGACGTTTGGTTTTTCACTACTCTTTGGACATTTTTTGCCACAAATCCTGGAAAACCACTTAAAAATGTAACTTAGGTGCAGAATAATGGGTGAAACATATCAAATTTAATATCACAGTACTAATGGATGAGCAAAAACTTGGCAACGTATACGTTTTAGATATACATGATTAGAAAATACTCTTGACCTATAATGTACTTAGAAGATTAAAGAAGTAATACATGACACTGAAGATTGTCTATTACAACCCTATTATTTTACGATATCACTAAAAATTACCATATCACTGATGATTTGGTCTAAAAGCCGAAATAATATTAAATAATAACTCTTCATTTTTAGTCATTACTGTTGTTTAGTACAAGAAATGTATTACAATTACAGTCTACTCTTAGCTATTTTTCCTAAATTATGAGCAAACAGATTAAACACACCTAGTAAAAAATATATATAAAACAATCAGCCTCCTCCATGACCCCTCTAGCTGTCCATTCCATCTCCAAAAGAGGTGTTTTTTGCCAATTTAGCCAAAAAAAGTTTCACCCATTTTCTCATAATTTAAGAAACCATGAATTCATAGAATCTTTGTCTAGAGGACTCCTCTAGCCTGTGAACTGAATGTTATTAAGGTTACACATAATATTTCTATATTTTAAAGACTTTGTCCAAAAAGTATCAAATCTGGCCAAAAATCAGGAAATGCATCAAACTTAAAACATATCTAGAATTTCCCTGAAAACTCATCACCACTGCTACCAAATTGCTATTACAATGGGCTCTCAGGTCTTTGGAAACTTATTTGGGACCGCTACTGCCAATCATAAGCTTCACCACTTATCCTTCGACACATGAATGTAGAGGTCATTGACTAGCTACATCTGTCAAGACAGCATTGTTGGGACCCAATTGCTGGTGGGTACTTAACAGAGACCGGCAGGACTACAGGGTCAGCAGCAATGGAACTTAAGGTGGAATTACAAGGTAAGTAATCATTTTTGGCATTCCCTCCTTTGTGTCCATTTCTTTAAATTACTGTACAACTTAAATTGTACCTATAACTTCTGCAGAGAACATCAACACTGCAGGCAACTTGTCAAAGACTGGTGGGATTAATGGAGCTGCGGCATTAGAATGAGCTGTGATTCAAAAGATAAGTAATGACTTTTGGCTTTTTGCTACTCTTTGGACATTTTTTGTCACAAATCCTGGAAAATCACTTAAAAATATAACTATAACTTATGTGCAGAATAATGAGTCAAACGTAAGAAATTTAATATCACAATACTAAGGGATAAGTAAAAAACTTGACAACATATACGTTTTAGATATACATGATTAAAAAATACTTTTGACCTATGATGTACTCAGAAGATTAAAGAAGTGTTACACTACGCTGAAGATTGTCTATTACAACCCTATTACTTTACGATATCACCAAAAATGACAATATCACTGAGGTCTAAAAGCCCAAATAATGTTAAATGATAAATCTTCGATTTTTGATTATTACTGTGGTTTAGTACAAGAAATGTATTACAATTACAGTATACTCTTAGCTACTTTTCCTAAATTATGAGCGAATAGATCAGACACACCTAGTAAAAAATATATATTAAAAAAAATCAGCCTCCTCCATGACCCCTCTAGCTGTCCTTTCCATCTCCAAGAGAGGTGTGTTTTATGCCATTTTAGAAAAAAAAAGTTTCATCCATTTTCTCATAATTTAAAAAACCTTGAATTGACGAAATCTTTGTCCAGGACTTCTCTAGCCTGTGAAATGGGTGTTATTAAGGATACATATCACATTTCTATATTTTAAAGACTGTCAACCTTTATCAAACCTGGCCATAAAGCAGGAAATGCATCAAACTAAAAACATATCTAGAATTTACCTGAAAACTCCACACTGCTAAAAAAAATGCTATTTTAATGGACTCTCTGGTCTTTGGAAATTTATTTGGGACTGGTAAACTGAACATACACATGTGACAGCTATTGCCAATCACAGGCTTCACCAGTTATCCTATGGCCCATAAATGTAGAGGTCATTGATTAGCTACATCTGTCAAGAGAGCATTGTCGGGACCCCATTGCCTTTGGGTACTTAACAGAGACCGGCAGGACGACCGGGCCAGCAGCAATGGAATTTAAGGTAGAATTACAAGGTAGGTAATAATTTTTGGTATTCCTCCTTTGTGTCCATTTCTTAAAAATACTGTACAACCTTAATTGTACCTATATACCTATGCAAAGAAGATCATCACTGCAGGCAACTTGCCAAAGACTGGTTGGATTAATGGAGCTGCGGCATCAGAATGAGTTCTGAATCCAAAGATAAGTAATGACGTTTGGTTTTTCACTACTCTTTGGACATTTTTTGCCACAAATCCTGGAAAACCACTTAAAAATGTAACTTAGGTGCAGAATAATGGGTGAAACATATCAAATTTAATATCACAGTACTAATGGATGAGCAAAAACTTGGCAACGTATACGTTTTAGATATACATGATTAGAAAATACTCTTGACCTATAATGTACTTAGAAGATTAAAGAAGTAATACATGACACTGAAGATTGTCTATTACAACCCTATTATTTTACGATATCACTAAAAATTACCATATCACTGATGATTTGGTCTAAAAGCCGAAATAATATTAAATAATAACTCTTCATTTTTAGTCATTACTGTTGTTTAGTACAAGAAATGTATTACAATTACAGTCTACTCTTAGCTATTTTTCCTAAATTATGAGCAAACAGATTAAACACACCTAGTAAAAAATATATATAAAACAATCAGCCTCCTCCATGACCCCTCTAGCTGTCCATTCCATCTCCAAAAGAGGTGTTTTTTGCCAATTTAGCCAAAAAAAGTTTCACCCATTTTCTCATAATTTAAGAAACCATGAATTCATAGAATCTTTGTCTAGAGGACTCCTCTAGCCTGTGAACTGAATGTTATTAAGGTTACACATAATATTTCTATATTTTAAAGACTTTGTCCAAAAAGTATCAAATCTGGCCAAAAATCAGGAAATGCATCAAACTTAAAACATATCTAGAATTTCCCTGAAAACTCATCACCACTGCTACCAAATTGCTATTACAATGGGCTCTCAGGTCTTTGGAAACTTATTTGGGACCGCTACTGCCAATCATAAGCTTCACCACTTATCCTTCGACACATGAATGTAGAGGTCATTGACTAGCTACATCTGTCAAGACAGCATTGTTGGGACCCAATTGCTGGTGGGTACTTAACAGAGACCGGCAGGACTACAGGGTCAGCAGCAATGGAACTTAAGGTGGAATTACAAGGTAAGTAATCATTTTTGGCATTCCCTCCTTTGTGTCCATTTCTTTAAATTACTGTACAACTTAAATTGTACCTATAACTTCTGCAGAGAACATCAACACTGCAGGCAACTTGTCAAAGACTGGTGGGATTAATGGAGCTGCGGCATTAGAATGAGCTGTGATTCAAAAGATAAGTAATGACTTTTGGCTTTTTGCTACTCTTTGGACATTTTTTGTCACAAATCCTGGAAAATCACTTAAAAATATAACTATAACTTATGTGCAGAATAATGAGTCAAACGTAAGAAATTTAATATCACAATACTAAGGGATAAGTAAAAAACTTGACAACATATACGTTTTAGATATACATGATTAAAAAATACTTTTGACCTATGATGTACTCAGAAGATTAAAGAAGTGTTACACTACGCTGAAGATTGTCTATTACAACCCTATTACTTTACGATATCACCAAAAATGACAATATCACTGAGGTCTAAAAGCCCAAATAATGTTAAATGATAAATCTTCGATTTTTGATTATTACTGTGGTTTAGTACAAGAAATGTATTACAATTACAGTATACTCTTAGCTACTTTTCCTAAATTATGAGCGAATAGATCAGACACACCTAGTAAAAAATATATATTAAAAAAAATCAGCCTCCTCCATGACCCCTCTAGCTGTCCTTTCCATCTCCAAGAGAGGTGTGTTTTATGCCATTTTAGAAAAAAAAAGTTTCATCCATTTTCTCATAATTTAAAAAACCTTGAATTGACGAAATCTTTGTCCAGGACTTCTCTAGCCTGTGAAATGGGTGTTATTAAGGATACATATCACATTTCTATATTTTAAAGACTGTCAACCTTTATCAAACCTGGCCATAAAGCAGGAAATGCATCAAACTAAAAACATATCTAGAATTTACCTGAAAACTCCACACTGCTAAAAAAATGCTATTTTAATGGACTCTCTGGTCTTTGGAAATTTATTTGGGACTGGTAAACTGAACATACACATGTGACAGCTATTGCCAATCACAGGCTTCACCAGTTATCCTATGGCCCATAAATGTAGAGGTCATTGATTAGCTACATCTGTCAAGAGAGCATTGTCGGGACCCCATTGCCTTTGGGTACTTAACAGAGACCGGCAGGACGACCGGGCCAGCAGCAATGGAATTTAAGGTAGAATTACAAGGTAGGTAATAATTTTTGGTATTCCTCCTTTGTGTCCATTTCTTAAAAATACTGTACAACCTTAATTGTACCTATATACCTATGCAAAGAAGATCATCACTGCAGGCAACTTGCCAAAGACTGGTTGGATTAATGGAGCTGCGGCATCAGAATGAGTTCTGAATCCAAAGATAAGTAATGACGTTTGGTTTTTCACTACTCTTTGGACATTTTTTGCCACAAATCCTGGAAAACCACTTAAAAATGTAACTTAGGTGCAGAATAATGGGTGAAACATATCAAATTTAATATCACAGTACTAATGGATGAGCAAAAACTTGGCAACGTATACGTTTTAGATATACATGATTAGAAAATACTCTTGACCTATAATGTACTTAGAAGATTAAAGAAGTAATACATGACACTGAAGATTGTCTATTACAACCCTATTATTTTACGATATCACTAAAAATTACCATATCACTGATGATTTGGTCTAAAAGCCGAAATAATATTAAATAATAACTCTTCATTTTTAGTCATTACTGTTGTTTAGTACAAGAAATGTATTACAATTACAGTCTACTCTTAGCTATTTTTCCTAAATTATGAGCAAACAGATTAAACACACCTAGTAAAAAATATATATAAAACAATCAGCCTCCTCCATGACCCCTCTAGCTGTCCATTCCATCTCCAAAAGAGGTGTTTTTTGCCAATTTAGCCAAAAAAAGTTTCACCCATTTTCTCATAATTTAAGAAACCATGAATTCATAGAATCTTTGTCTAGAGGACTCCTCTAGCCTGTGAACTGAATGTTATTAAGGTTACACATAATATTTCTATATTTTAAAGACTTTGTCCAAAAAGTATCAAATCTGGCCAAAAATCAGGAAATGCATCAAACTTAAAACATATCTAGAATTTCCCTGAAAACTCATCACCACTGCTACCAAATTGCTATTACAATGGGCTCTCAGGTCTTTGGAAACTTATTTGGGACCGCTACTGCCAATCATAAGCTTCACCACTTATCCTTCGACACATGAATGTAGAGGTCATTGACTAGCTACATCTGTCAAGACAGCATTGTTGGGACCCAATTGCTGGTGGGTACTTAACAGAGACCGGCAGGACTACAGGGTCAGCAGCAATGGAACTTAAGGTGGAATTACAAGGTAAGTAATCATTTTTGGCATTCCCTCCTTTGTGTCCATTTCTTTAAATTACTGTACAACTTAAATTGTACCTATAACTTCTGCAGAGAACATCAACACTGCAGGCAACTTGTCAAAGACTGGTGGGATTAATGGAGCTGCGGCATTAGAATGAGCTGTGATTCAAAAGATAAGTAATGACTTTTGGCTTTTTGCTACTCTTTGGACATTTTTTGTCACAAATCCTGGAAAATCACTTAAAAATATAACTATAACTTATGTGCAGAATAATGAGTCAAACGTAAGAAATTTAATATCACAATACTAAGGGATAAGTAAAAAACTTGACAACATATACGTTTTAGATATACATGATTAAAAAATACTTTTGACCTATGATGTACTCAGAAGATTAAAGAAGTGTTACACTACGCTGAAGATTGTCTATTACAACCCTATTACTTTACGATATCACCAAAAATGACAATATCACTGAGGTCTAAAAGCCCAAATAATGTTAAATGATAAATCTTCGATTTTTGATTATTACTGTGGTTTAGTACAAGAAATGTATTACAATTACAGTATACTCTTAGCTACTTTTCCTAAATTATGAGCGAATAGATCAGACACACCTAGTAAAAAATATATATTAAAAAAAATCAGCCTCCTCCATGACCCCTCTAGCTGTCCTTTCCATCTCCAAGAGAGGTGTGTTTTATGCCATTTTAGAAAAAAAAAGTTTCATCCATTTTCTCATAATTTAAAAAACCTTGAATTGACGAAATCTTTGTCCAGGACTTCTCTAGCCTGTGAAATGGGTGTTATTAAGGATACATATCACATTTCTATATTTTAAAGACTGTCAACCTTTATCAAACCTGGCCATAAAGCAGGAAATGCATCAAACTAAAAACATATCTAGAATTTACCTGAAAACTCCACACTGCTAAAAAAAATGCTATTTTAATGGACTCTCTGGTCTTTGGAAATTTATTTGGGACTGGTAAACTGAACATACACATGTGACAGCTATTGCCAATCACAGGCTTCACCAGTTATCCTATGGCCCATAAATGTAGAGGTCATTGATTAGCTACATCTGTCAAGAGAGCATTGTCGGGACCCCATTGCCTTTGGGTACTTAACAGAGACCGGCAGGACGACCGGGCCAGCAGCAATGGAATTTAAGGTAGAATTACAAGGTAGGTAATAATTTTTGGTATTCCTCCTTTGTGTCCATTTCTTAAAAATACTGTACAACCTTAATTGTACCTATATACCTATGCAAAGAAGATCATCACTGCAGGCAACTTGCCAAAGACTGGTTGGATTAATGGAGCTGCGGCATCAGAATGAGTTCTGAATCCAAAGATAAGTAATGACGTTTGGTTTTTCACTACTCTTTGGACATTTTTTGCCACAAATCCTGGAAAACCACTTAAAAATGTAACTTAGGTGCAGAATAATGGGTGAAACATATCAAATTTAATATCACAGTACTAATGGATGAGCAAAAACTTGGCAACGTATACGTTTTAGATATACATGATTAGAAAATACTCTTGACCTATAATGTACTTAGAAGATTAAAGAAGTAATACATGACACTGAAGATTGTCTATTACAACCCTATTATTTTACGATATCACTAAAAATTACCATATCACTGATGATTTGGTCTAAAAGCCGAAATAATATTAAATAATAACTCTTCATTTTTAGTCATTACTGTTGTTTAGTACAAGAAATGTATTACAATTACAGTCTACTCTTAGCTATTTTTCCTAAATTATGAGCAAACAGATTAAACACACCTAGTAAAAAATATATATAAAACAATCAGCCTCCTCCATGACCCCTCTAGCTGTCCATTCCATCTCCAAAAGAGGTGTTTTTTGCCAATTTAGCCAAAAAAAGTTTCACCCATTTTCTCATAATTTAAGAAACCATGAATTCATAGAATCTTTGTCTAGAGGACTCCTCTAGCCTGTGAACTGAATGTTATTAAGGTTACACATAATATTTCTATATTTTAAAGACTTTGTCCAAAAAGTATCAAATCTGGCCAAAAATCAGGAAATGCATCAAACTTAAAACATATCTAGAATTTCCCTGAAAACTCATCACCACTGCTACCAAATTGCTATTACAATGGGCTCTCAGGTCTTTGGAAACTTATTTGGGACCGCTACTGCCAATCATAAGCTTCACCACTTATCCTTCGACACATGAATGTAGAGGTCATTGACTAGCTACATCTGTCAAGACAGCATTGTTGGGACCCAATTGCTGGTGGGTACTTAACAGAGACCGGCAGGACTACAGGGTCAGCAGCAATGGAACTTAAGGTGGAATTACAAGGTAAGTAATCATTTTTGGCATTCCCTCCTTTGTGTCCATTTCTTTAAATTACTGTACAACTTAAATTGTACCTATAACTTCTGCAGAGAACATCAACACTGCAGGCAACTTGTCAAAGACTGGTGGGATTAATGGAGCTGCGGCATTAGAATGAGCTGTGATTCAAAAGATAAGTAATGACTTTTGGCTTTTTGCTACTCTTTGGACATTTTTTGTCACAAATCCTGGAAAATCACTTAAAAATATAACTATAACTTATGTGCAGAATAATGAGTCAAACGTAAGAAATTTAATATCACAATACTAAGGGATAAGTAAAAAACTTGACAACATATACGTTTTAGATATACATGATTAAAAAATACTTTTGACCTATGATGTACTCAGAAGATTAAAGAAGTGTTACACTACGCTGAAGATTGTCTATTACAACCCTATTACTTTACGATATCACCAAAAATGACAATATCACTGAGGTCTAAAAGCCCAAATAATGTTAAATGATAAATCTTCGATTTTTGATTATTACTGTGGTTTAGTACAAGAAATGTATTACAATTACAGTATACTCTTAGCTACTTTTCCTAAATTATGAGCGAATAGATCAGACACACCTAGTAAAAAATATATATTAAAAAAAATCAGCCTCCTCCATGACCCCTCTAGCTGTCCTTTCCATCTCCAAGAGAGGTGTGTTTTATGCCATTTTAGAAAAAAAAAGTTTCATCCATTTTCTCATAATTTAAAAAACCTTGAATTGACGAAATCTTTGTCCAGGACTTCTCTAGCCTGTGAAATGGGTGTTATTAAGGATACATATCACATTTCTATATTTTAAAGACTGTCAACCTTTATCAAACCTGGCCATAAAGCAGGAAATGCATCAAACTAAAAACATATCTAGAATTTACCTGAAAACTCCACACTGCTAAAAAAAATGCTATTTTAATGGACTCTCTGGTCTTTGGAAATTTATTTGGGACTGGTAAACTGAACATACACATGTGACAGCTATTGCCAATCACAGGCTTCACCAGTTATCCTATGGCCCATAAATGTAGAGGTCATTGATTAGCTACATCTGTCAAGAGAGCATTGTCGGGACCCCATTGCCTTTGGGTACTTAACAGAGACCGGCAGGACGACCGGGCCAGCAGCAATGGAATTTAAGGTAGAATTACAAGGTAGGTAATAATTTTTGGTATTCCTCCTTTGTGTCCATTTCTTAAAAATACTGTACAACCTTAATTGTACCTATATACCTATGCAAAGAAGATCATCACTGCAGGCAACTTGCCAAAGACTGGTTGGATTAATGGAGCTGCGGCATCAGAATGAGTTCTGAATCCAAAGATAAGTAATGACGTTTGGTTTTTCACTACTCTTTGGACATTTTTTGCCACAAATCCTGGAAAACCACTTAAAAATGTAACTTAGGTGCAGAATAATGGGTGAAACATATCAAATTTAATATCACAGTACTAATGGATGAGCAAAAACTTGGCAACGTATACGTTTTAGATATACATGATTAGAAAATACTCTTGAC
>NW_027507980.1:0-98162 GCF_051348905.1 Ranitomeya variabilis | reverse complement strand
ACACGCTACACTCTACACGCTACACGCTACACTCTACACCATACACGCTACACCCTACACTCTACACCCTACACCCTACACGCTATACCCGACACCCTACACCCTACATGCTTCACCCTACACGCTACACTCTACACTCTACACCCTACACGCTACATGCTACACTCTACACGCTACACTCTACACCCTACACGCTACACTCTACATCCTACACCCTACACGCTATACGCTACACTCTACACCCTACACCCTACACTCTACACCCTACACGCTACACGCTACACTCTACACCCTACACCCTACACACGCTACACGCTACACCCTACACTCTACACGCTACATGCTACACTCTACACCCTACACGATACATGCTACACCCTACACGCTACAGCCTACACGCTACACGCTACACTCTACACCCTACAAGCTACACGCTACACGCTACACCCTACACTCTACACCCTACACCGTACACGCTACACGCTACACTCTACACGCTACACCCTTCACTCTACACCCTACACCCTACATGCTACACTCTACACCCTACACGGTACACCCTACAATCTACATGCTACATGCTACACTCTACACTCTACACCCTACACCCTACACGCTACATGCTACACTCTACACCCTACACGCTACACTCTACACCCTACACGCTACATGCTACACTCTACACCATACACCCTACACGCTACATGCTACACGCTACACTCTACACCCTACACGCTACACGCTAGGGTGTAGAGTGTAATATGTAGCGTGTAGTTTGTAGCGTTTAGCTTGTAGGGTGTAGCGTGTAGCGTGTAGGGTGTAGAGTGTAGCGTGTAGCGTGTAGCATGTAGGGTGTAGGGTGTAGAGTGTAGAGTGTAGCGTGTAGGGTGTAGAGTGTAGGGTGTAGGATGTAGAGTGTAGGGTTTAGAGTGTAATTTGTAGCGTGTAGGGTGTAGCGTGTAGCATGTAGGGTGTAGGGTGTGGAGTGTAGGGTGTAGCGTGTAGGGTGTAGAGTGTAGCGTGTAGCGTGTAGGGTGTAGAGTGTAGGGTGTAGCGTGTAGGGTGTAGAGTGTAGCGTGTAGGGTGTAGCGTGTAGCGTGCAGGGTGTAGAGTGTAGCGTATAGCGTGTAGGGTGTAGAGTGTAGGGTGTAGCGTGTAGGGTGTAGAGTGTAGGGTGTAGCGTGTAGGGTGTAGAGTGTAGCGTGTAGCGTGTAGGGTGTAGGGTGTAGGGTGTAGCGTGTAGGGTGTAGAGTGTAGCGTGTAGCGTGTAGGGTGTAGGGTGTAGGGTGTAGCATGTAGTGTGTAGCGTGTAGGGTGTAGCGTGTAGAGTGTAGGTATAGAGTGTAGCGTCTAGGGTGTAGAGTGTAGCGTGTAGCGTGTAGGGTGTAGAGTGTAGCGTGTAGGGTGTAGAATATAGCGTGTAGAGAGTAGGGTGTAGGGTGTAGAGTGTAGGGTGTAGGGTGTAGAGTGTAACGTGTAGCGTGTAGGGTGTAGCATGTAGCGTGTAGGGTGTAGGGTGTAGAGTGTAGGGTGTAGCGTGTAGGGTGTAGCGTGTAGCGTGTAGGGTGTAGGGTGTAGAGTGTAGGGTGTAGCGTGTAGGGTGTAGCGTGTATCGTGTAGCGTGTAGAGTGTAGCGTCTAGCGTATAGGGTGTAGCGTGTAGCGTGTATATTGTAGCGTGTAGGGTGTAGGGTGTAGGGTGTAGCGTGTAGCGTGTAGGGTGTAGAGTGTAGCGTGTAGTGTGTAGGGTGTAGGGTGTAGAGTGCAGAGTGTAGGGTGTAGAGTGTAGCGTGTAGAGTGTAGGGTGTAGAGTGTAGAGTGTAGAGTGTAACGTGTAGTGTGTAGGGTGTAGCGTGTAGCGTGTAGGGTGTAGCGTGTAGCGTGTAGGGTGCAGGGTGTAGAGTGTAACATGTAGCGTGTAGGGTGTAGCGTGTAGCGTGTATGGTGTAGCGTGTAGCGTGTAGTGTGTAGCGTGTAGGGTGTAGGGTGTAGAGTGTAGCGTGTAGGGTGTAGGGTGTAGAGTGCAGAGTGTAGGGTGTAGAGTGTAGCGTGTAGAGTGTAGGGTGTAGAGTGTAGGGTGTAGACTGTAACGTGTAGTGTGTAGGGTGTAGCGTGTAGTGTGTAGGGTGTAGCGTGTAGCGTGTAGGGAGCAGGGTGTAGAGTGTAGCGTGTAGGGTGTAGAGTGTAACGTGTAGCGTGTAGGGTGTAGTGTGTAGGGTGTAGAGTGTAACGTGTAGCGTGTAGGGTGTAGCGTGTAGCGTGTAGGGTGTAGGGTGTAGAGTGTAGCGTGTTGCATGTAGGGTGTAGAGTGTATCGTGTAGAGTGTAGCGTGTAGCGTGTAGCGTGTAGAGTGTAGCGTGTAGGGTGTAGAGTATAGTGTGTAGCGTGTAGGGTGTATGGTGTAGAGTGTAGAGTGTAGCATGTAGCGTGTAGCGTGTAGAGTGTAGCGTGTAGGGTGTAGAGTGTAGCGTGTTGCATGAAGGGTGTACAGTGTAGCGTGTAGCGTGTAGAGTGTAGGGTGTAGAGTGTAGCGTGTAGCGTGTAGAGTGTAGGGTGTAGAGTGTAGCGTGTTGCGTGTGGAGTGTAGCGTGTAGCGTGTAGGTTGTAGAGTGTAGCGTGTAGCGTGTAGGGTGTAGGGTGTAGCGTGTAGCGTGTAGAGTGTAGAGTGTAGCGTGTAGCATGTAGAGTTTAGAGTGTAGCGTGTAGGGTGTAGAGTGTAGCGCGTAGCGTGTAGGGTGTAGGGTGTAGAGTGTAGCGTGTAGCGTGTAGTGTACGGTGTAGAGTGTAGGGTGTAGCGTGTAGGGTGTAGAGTGTAGCGTGTAGTGTGTAGCGTGTAGCGTGTAGGGTGTAGGGTGTAGATTGTAGCGTGTAGGGTGCAGGGTGTAGAGTGTAGCGTGTAGGGTGTAGAGTGTAACGTGTAGCGTGTAGGGTGTAGCGTGTAGCGTGTAGGGTGTAGGGTGTAGAGTGTAACGTGTAGCGTGTAGGGTGTAGCGTGTAGCGTGTAGGGTGTAGCGTGTAGCGTGTAGTGTGTAGCGTGTAGAGTGTAGGGTGTAGAGTGTAGCGTGTAGGGTGTAGCATGTAGCGTGTAGGGTGTAGGGTGTAGAGTGTAGAGTGTAGCGTTTAGGGTGAAGCATGTAGGGTGTAGGGTGTCGGGTATAGCGTGTAGGGTGTAGGGTGTAGAGTGTAGGGTGTAGCGTGTATGGTGTAGAGTGTAGCGTGTAGCGTGCAGAGTATAGCGTGTAGGGTGTAGCGTGTAGCGTGCAGAGTGTAGCGTGTAGGGTATAGAGTGTAGCGTGTTGCGTGTAGGGTGTAGAGTGTAGCGTGTAGCGTGTAGAGTGTAGAGTGTAGCGTGTAGCGTGTAGAGTGTAGGGTGTAGCGTGTAGCGTGTAGGGTGTAGGGTGTAGAGTGTAGAGTGTAGCATGTAGCGTGTAGCGTGTAGAGTGTAGCGTGTAGCGTGTAGAGTGTAGGGTGTAGCGTGTAGCGTGTAGCGTGTAGAGTGTAGGGTGTAGAGTGTAGCGTGTAGCGTGTAGAGTGTAGAGTGTAGCGTGTAGGGTGTAGAGTGTAGCGTGTAGCGTTTAGGGTGTAGGGTGTAGAGTGTAGCGTGTAGAGTGTAGAGTGTAGCGTGTAGGGTGTAGAGTGTAGCGTGTAGCGTTTAGGGTGTAGGGTGTAGAGTGTAGCGTGTAGCGTGTAGAGTGTACGGTGTAGAGTGTAGGGTGTAGCGTGTAGGGTGTAGAGTGTAGCGTGTAGCGTGTAGCGTGTAGGGTTAAGCTACACACTACACACTAAACACAAAAAGAAAAGGATATGCAAACCAATGGGATCCACGTTAAATAGTCAATTTTATTGTACAAAAATAGTAATCCACAAACAGAACCAGGCAAAACATACATTTAAAAACATTTAAAACACTAGTATGGCTGAATAGGCCATAAGTAATTTTACCCGAGGGAATGAAGGAAGCTAATACTTTACAGCATATGTGAGACAGGAGAAATAACCAGAGAGAAAAAATTGCTAGGTATGCGGGTACACCAATCTTAGTCAAATCTACATATAAGAAGCCTATTGTTTACTGCCAACTGTGACCCCCTGAGTACTATGACAGGAAACATATACTCCAGCCTAGTATCTGGAAGAAATACATCATGGATCCTATTTTGTTCAACACAGCATGCGTGCGCACAGTTGGTAAGCAAATGAAAGCAGACCCCTATAGAAAGGTAATCAGGGAAATAGGTATGCTGCAGTACTACAAAATCCTAGTTATTTGGATAAATGTATGCATACAGACGCCTTGTGGAAATACAAAGAATCAGGATCCATTGTCCTAAGGCTTGGAAAAATGCCAGGCCATGCATGAAGTAAATAGGTGTAATTCCATAGCAGTTGTAAAGATAAGTTACCCAAGTCCTGTCCCTCGGGAAAAAAACAAAGGAAGCCCTGAACCCCACGCGTATCGACGCTACTCAAGCGTCTTCATCAGAGGAAAAATTGACACCCTACACGCTACACGCTACACTCTACACCCTACACAATACACGCTACTTGCTACACCCTACATGCTACACTCTACACGCTACACGCTACACGCTACACCCTACACGGTACACGCTACTTGCTACACCCTACATGCTACACTCTACACGCTACACGCTACACGCTACACCCTACACCCTACACCCTACACGCTACACGCTACACCCTACACCCTACACCCTACACGCTACAATCTACACGCTACACGCTACATGATACACGCTACACCCTACACGCTACATCCTACACTCTACACCCTACACCCTACACGCTACACGCTACACGCTACACGCTACACCCTACACGCTACACCCTACACTCTACACCCTACACCCTACACGCTACACGCTACACGATACACCCTACACGCTACACCCTACACTCTACACCCTACACGCTACACCCTACACGCTACACGCTACACGCTACACTCTACACGATACACTCTACACCCTACATGCAACACGCTACACTCTACACCCTACACCCTACACGCTACACGCTACACCCTACACGTTACACGTTACACTCTACACCCTACACACTACACCCTACACGCTACACGTTACACTCTACACCCTACACGCTACACTCTACACCCTGCTCCCTACACGCTACACGCTACACCCTACACACTACACGCTACACCCTACACACTACACGTTACAGTCTACACCCTACACTCTACACCCTACACTCTACACGCTACACTCTACACCCTACACTCTGCACTCTACACCCTACACCCTACACGCTACACTCTACACCCTACACCCTACACGCTACACACTACACGCTACACGCTACACCATACACGCTACACGCTACACCCTACACGCTACATGTTACACTCTACACCCTGCACCCTACACGCTACACGCTACACCCTACACGCTACACGCTACACCCTACACACTACACGTTACACTCTACACCCTACACTCTACACCCTACACTCTACACGCTACACTCTACACCCTACACTCTGCACTCTACACCCTACACCCTACACACTACACGCTACACTCTACACCCTACACGCTACACGCTACACCCTACACCCTACACCCTACACGCTACAATATACACGCTACACGCTACACCCTATACGCTAGACGCTACACTCTACACGCTACACGATACACGCTACACCCTACACGCTACACCCTACACTCTACACCCTACACCCTACACGCTACACGCTACACCCTACACGCTACACCCTACACTCTACACCCTACACCCTACACGCTACATGCTACACCCTACACGCTACACGTTACACTCTACACCCTACACCCTACACTCTACACCCTACACCCTACTCTCTACACGCTATATTCTACACCCTACACGCTACACTCTACACCCTACACGCTACACGCTACACTCTACACCCTACACGCAACACACTACACTCTATACCCTACACGCTACACCCTACACGCTATACTCTGCACGCTACACGCTACACTCTACACCATACACGCTACACCCTACACTCTACACCCTACACCCTACACGCTATACCCGACACCCTACAACCTACATGCTTCACCCTAAACGCTACACTCTACACTCTACACCCTACACCCTACACGCTACATGCTACACCCTACACGCTACACTCTACACCCTACACTCTACACGCTACACACTACACGCTACACGCTACACCCTACACGCTACACGCTACACCCTACACGCTACACGATACACTCTACACCCTACACCCTACACGCTACACGCTACACCCTACACGCTACACGTTACACTCTACACCCTACACGCTACACTCTACACCCTGCACCCTACACGCTACAATCTACACCCTACACCCTACACGCTACACGCTACACGCTACACTCTACAGCCTACACGCTACACCCTACACTCTACACCGTACACTACACGCTACACGCTACACTCTACACCATACACTGTACACCCTACATGCAACACGCTACACTCTACACCCTACACGCTACACTCTACACGCTACACGCTACATGCTACACTCTACACTCTACACCATACACCCTACACGCTACACACTATACTCTACACCCTACACGCTACACTCTACACGCTACACGCTACACGCTACACTCTACACGCTACACTCTACACCCTACACGCTACATGCTACACCCTACACGCTACACGTTACACTCTACACCCTACACCCTACACTCTACACCCTACACCCTACTCTCTACACGCTATATTCTACACCCTACACGCTACACTCTACACCCTACACGCTACACGCTACACTCTACACCCTAGACGCTACACTCTATACCCTACACTCTACACGCTACACCCTACACCCTACGCTCTACATGCTACACCCTACACCCTACACTCTACATGCTACACGCTACACGATACATGCTACACGCTACACCCTACACGCTACACGCTACACACTACATGCTACACCCTACACCCTACACCCTACACGCTACACGCTACACTCTACACCCTACACGCTACACCCTACACCCTACACCCTACACGCTACACGCTACACTCTACACCCTACACGCTACACCCTACACTCTACACCCTACACGCTACACCCTACACTCTACACCCTACACGCTATACGCTACACTCTACACCCTGCACGCTACACGCTACACCCTACACGCTACACTCTACACCCTACACGCTACACCCTACACTCTACACCCTACACGCTACACGCTACACTCTACACCCTACACGCTACACCCTACACTCCACACCCTACACCCTACATGCTACACGCTACACCCTACACGCTTCAAATTACACTCTAAACCCTACACTCTACATCCTACACCCTACACTCTACACCCTACACGCTACACTCTACACTCTACACCCTACACCCTACATGCTACACGCTACACGCTACACTCTACACCCTACACGCTACACGCTACACCCTACAAGCTAAACGCTACAAACTACACGCTACATATTACACTCTACACCCTAGCGTGTAGCGTGTAGGGTGTAGAGTGTAGCGTGTAGCATGTAGCGTGTAGGGTGTATGGTGTAGAGTGTAGCATGTAGCGTGTAGGGTGTAGAGTGTAGCGTGTAGGGTGTAGAGTGTAGCATGTAGCGTGTAGGGTGTAGGGTGTAGAGTGTAGAGTGTAGCATGTAGCATGTAGATTGTAGGGTGTACCGTGTAGGGTGTAGAGTGTAGCATGTAGGGTGTAGGATGTAGAGTGAAGGGTGTAGCGTGTAGAGTGTAGCGTGTAGCGTGTACGGTGTAGGGTGTAGAGTGTAGGGTGTAGCGTGTATCGTGTAGGGTGTAGAGTGTAGCATGTAGTGTGTAGAGTGTAGGGTGTAGCGTGTAGCGTGTGTAGGGTGTAGGGTGTAGAGTGTAGCGTGTAGCGTGTAGGGTGTAGAGTGTAGGGTGTAGGGTGTAGAGTGTAGCGTATAGCGTGTAGGGTGTAGTGTGTAGGGTGTAGCGTGTAGAGTGTAGTGTGTGGCGTGCAGGGCGTAGGGTGTAGCGTGTAGGGTGTAGGGTGTAGAGTGTAGGGTGTAGCATGTAGGGTGTAGGGTGTAGGGTGTAGCGTGTAGGGTGTAGAGTGTAGCGTGTAGGGTGTACGGTGTAGAGTGTAGGGTATAAGCTGTAGCGTTTAGCGTGTAGAGTGTAGCGTGTAGCGTGTAGCGTGTAGGGTGTAGAGTGTAGGGTGTAGAGTGTAGCGTGTAGCGTGTAGCGTGTAGCGTGTAGGGTGTAGGGTGTAGCGTGTAGGGTGTAGCATGTAGCGTGTAGCGTGTAGCATGTAGAGTAGGGTGTAGGGTGTAGGGTGTAGAGTGTAGTGTGTAGAGTGTAGAGTGTAGCGTGTAGAGTGTAAAGTGTAGCGTGTAGGGTGTAGCGTGTAGTGTGTAGCGTGTAGCGCGTAGCGTGTAGAGTGTAGGGTATAGAGTGTAGCGTGTAGAGAGTAGGGAGCAGAGTGTAGAGTGTAGCGTGCAGGGTGTAGGGTGTACAGTGTAGGGTGTAGGGTGTAGCGTGTAGCGTGTAGAGTGTAGGGAGTAGGGTGTAGGGTGTAGCGTGTAGGGTGTAGATTGTAGCGTGTAGCGTGTAGCGTGTAGGGTGTAGCGTGTAGCGTGTAGGGTGTAGCGTGTATCATGTACCGTGTAGCATGTAGCATGTAGAGTAGGGTGTAGGGTGTAGAGTGTAGCATGTAGGGTGTAGGGTGTAGAGTGTAGGGTGTAGCATGTAGGGTGTAGGGTGTAGGGTGTAGCGTGCAGGGTGTAGAGTGTAGCGTGTAGGGTGTACGGTGTAGAGTGTAGGGTATAAGCTGTAGCGTTTAGCGTGTAGAGTGTAGCGTGTAGCGTGTAGCGTGTAGGGTGTAGAGTGTAGGGTGTAGAGTGTAGCGTGTAGCGTGTAGCGTGTAGGGTGTAGGGTGAAGCGTGTAGGGTGTAGCATGTAGCGTGTAGCGTGTAGCATGTAGAGTAGGGTGTAGGGTGTAGAGTGTAGTGTGTAGAGTGTGGAGTGTAGCGTGTAGAGTGTAAAGTGTAGCGTGTAGGGTGTAGCGTGTAGTGTGTAGCGTGTAGCGCGTAGCATGTAGAGTGTAGGGTATAGAGTGTAGCGTGTAGAGAGTAGGGAGCAGAGTGTAGAGTGTAGCATGTAGGGTGTAGGGTGTACAGTGTAGGGAGTAGGGTGTAGGGTGTAGCGTGTAGGGTGTGGAGTGTAGCGTGTAGCGTGTAGGGTGTAGCGTGTAGCGTGTAGGGTGTAGCGTGTATCATGTACCGTGTAGCGTGTAGCATGTAGAGAAGGGTGTAGGGTGTAGAGTGTAGCGTGTAGCGTGTAGTGTGTAGCGTGTAGAGTGTAAAGTGTAGCGTGTAGTGTGTAGTGTGTAGCGTGTAGCGCGTAGCGTGTAGAGTGTAGGGTATAGAGTGTAGCGTGTAGAGAGTAGGGTGTAGAGTGTAGGGTGTAGCGTGTAGGGTGTAGAGTGTAGCGTGTAGGGTGTAGCGTGTAGCGTGCAGGGTGTAGAGTGTAGCGTATAGCGTGTAGGGTGTAGGGTGTAGAGTGTAGGGTGTAGCGTGTAGAGTGTAGCGTGTAGCGTGTAGGGTGTAGGGTGTACAGTGTAGGGTGTAGGGTGTAGCGTGTAAAGTTTAGTGTGTGGCGTGCAGGGCATAGGGTGTAGCGTGTAGGGTGTAGAGTGTAGGGTGTAGCATGTAGGGTGTAGGGTGTAGGGTGTAGAGTGTAGCATGTAGGGTGTACGGTGTAGAGTGTAGGGTATAAGCTGTAGCGTTTAGCGTGTAGAGTGTAGCGTGTAGCGTGTAGGGTGTAGCGTGTAGGGTGTAGAGTGTAGGGTGCAGCGTGTAGGGTGTATCGTGTAGCGTGTAGCGTGTAGGGTGTAGGGTGTAGAGTGTAGGGTGTAGCGTGTAGGGTGTAGCGTGTAGCGTGTAGCGTGTAGCGTGTAGCGTGTAGGGTGTAGGGTGTAGAGTGTAGGATGTAGCGTGTAGGGTGTAGTGTGTATCGTGTAGCGTGTAGAGTGTAGCGTCTAGCGTGTAGCGTATAGTGTGTAGCGTGTAGCGTGTAGATTGTAGTGTGTAGGGTGTAGGGTGTAGGGTGTAGCGTGTAGCGTGTAGGGTGTAGGGTGTAGGGTGTAGCGTGTAGCGTGTAGCGTGTAGAGTGTAGCATGTAGGGTGTAGCAAGTAGCGTGTACCGTGTAGGGTGTAGCGTGTAGCGTGTAGCGTGTAGAGTGTAGCATGTAGGGTGTAGCAAGTAGCGTGTATTGTGTAGGGTGTAGAGTGTAGCGTGTAGCGTGTAGGGTGTCAATTTTTCCTCTGATGAAGACGCTTGAGTAGCGTCGATACGCGTGGGGTTCAGGGCTTCCTTTGTTTTTTTCCCGAGGGACAGGACTTGGGTAACTTATCTTTACAACTGCTATGGAATTACACCTATTTACTTCATGCATGGCCTGGCATTTTTCCAAGCCTTAGGACAATGGATCCTGATTCTTTGTATTTCCACAAGGCGTCTGTATGCATACATTTATCCAAATAACTAGGATTTTGTAGTACTGCAGCATACCTATTTCCCTGATTACCTTTCTATAGGGGTCTGCTTTCATTTGCTTACCAACTGTGCGCACGCATGCTGTGTTGAACAAAATAGGATCCATGATGTATTTCTTCCAGATACTAGGCTGGAGTATATGTTTCCTGTCATAGTACTCAGGGGGTCACAGTTGGCAGTAAACAATAGGCTTCTTATATGTAGATTTGACTAAGATTGGTGTACCCGCATACCTAGCAATTTTTTCTCTCTGGTTATTTCTCCTGTCTCACATATGCTGTAAAGTATTAGCTTCCTTCATTCCCTCGGGTAAAATTACTTATGGCCTATTCAGCCATACTAGTGTTTTAAATGTTTTTAAATGTATGTTTTGCCTGGTTCTGTTTGTGGATTACTATTTTTGTACAATAAAATTGACTATTTAACGTGGATCCCATTGGTTTGCATATCCTTTTCTTTTTGTGTTTAGTGTGTAGTGTGTAGCTTAACCCTACATGCTACACGCTACACGCTACACTCTACACCCTACATGCTACACCCTACACTCTACACCGTACACTCTACACGCTACACGCTACACTCTACAGTGTCTACACCCTACACCCTAAACGCTACACGCTACACTCTACACCCTACACGCTACACTCTACACTCTACACGCTACACGCTACACTCTACACCCTACACTCTACACGCTACACGCTACACGCTACACCCTACACTCTACACGCTACACGCTACACTCTACACGCTACACGCTACATGCTACACTCTACACTCTACACCCTATACACCCTACACGCTACACGCTATACTCTACACCCTACACTCTACACGCTACACGCTACACTCTACACTCTACACGCTACACGCTACACTCTACACCCTACACGCAACACACTACACTCTATACCCTACACGCTACACCCTACACGCTATACTCTGCACGCTACACGCTACACTCTACACCATACACGCTACACCCTACACTCTACACCCTACACCCTACACGCTATACCCGACACCCTACAACCTACATGCTTCACCCTAAACGCTACACTCTACACTCTACACCCTACACCCTACACGCTACATGCTACACCCTACACGCTACACTCTACACCCTACACTCTACACGCTACACACTACACGCTACACGCTACACCCTACACGCTACACGCTACACCCTACACGCTACACGATACACTCTACACCCTACACCCTACACGCTACACGCTACACCCTACACGCTACACGTTACACTCTACACCCTACACGCTACACTCAACACCCTGCACCCTACACGCTACAATCTACACCCTACACCCTACACGCTACACGCTACACGCTACACTCTACAGCCTACACGCTACACCCTACACTCTACACCGTACACTACACGCTACACGCTACACTCTACACCATACACTGTACACCCTACATGCAACACGCTACACTCTACACCCTACACGCTACACTCTACACGCTACACGCTACATGCTACACTCTACACTCTACACCATACACCCTACACGCTACACACTATACTCTACACCCTACACGCTACACTCTACACGCTACACGCTACACGCTACACTCTACACGCTACACTCTACACCCTACACGCTACATGCTACACCCTACATGCTACACGTTACACTCTACACCCTACACCCTACACTCTACACCCTACACCCTACTCTCTACACGCTATATTCTACACCCTACACGCTACACTCTACACCCTACACGCTACACGCTACACTCTACACCCTAGACGCTACACTCTATACCCTACACTCTACACGCTACACCCTACACCCTACACTCTACATGCTACACCCTACACCCTACACTCTACATGCTACACGCTACACGATACATTCTACACGCTACACCCTACACGCTACACGCTACACACTACATGCTACACCCTACACCCTACACCCTACACGCTACACGCTACACTCTACACCCTACACGCTACACCCTACACCCTACACCCTACACGCTACACGCTACACTCTACACCCTACACGCTACACCCTACACTCTACACCCTACACGCTACACCCTACACTCTACACCCTACACGCTATACGCTACACTCTACACCCTGCACGCTACACGCTACACCCTACACGCTACACTCTACACCCTACACGCTACACCCTACACTCTACACCCTACACGCTACACGCTACACTCTACACCCTACACGCTACACCCTACACTCCACACCCTACACCCTACATGCTACACGCTACACCCTACACGCTACAAATTACACTCTAAACCCTACACTCTACATCCTACACCCTACACTCTACACCCTACACACTACACTCTACACTCTACACCCTACACCCTACATGCTACACGCTACACGCTACACTCTACACCCTACACGCTACACGCTACACCCTACAAGCTAAACGCTACAAACTACACGCTACATATTACACTCTACACCCTAGCGTGTAGCGTGTAGGGTGTAGAGTGTAGCGTGTAGCATGTAGCGTGTAGGGTGTATGGTGTAGAGTGTAGCATGTAGCATGTAGGGTGTAGAGTGTAGCGTGTAGGGTGTAGAGTGTAGCATGTAGCGTGTAGGGTGTAGGGTGTAGAGTGTAGAGTGTAGCATGTAGCATGTAGATTGTAGGGTGTACCGTGTAGGGTGTAGAGTGTAGCATGTAGGGTGTAGGATGTAGAGTGAAGGGTGTAGCGTGTAGAGTGTAGCGTGTAGCGTGTACGGTGTAGGGTGTAGAGTGTAGGGTGTAGCGTGTATCGTGTAGGGTGTAGAGTGTAGCATGTAGCGTGTAGAGTGTAGGGTGTAGCGTGTAGCGTGTGTAGGGTGTAGGGTGTAGAGTGTAGCGTGTAGCGTGTAGGGTGTAGAGTGTAGGGTGTAGGGTGTAGAGTGTAGCGTATAGCGTGTAGGGTGTAGTGTGTAGGGTGTAGCGTGTAGAGTGTAGTGTGTGGCGTGCAGGGCGTAGGGTGTAGCGTGTAGGGTGTAGGGTGTAGAGTGTAGGGTGTAGCATGTAGGGTGTAGGGTGTAGGGTGTAGCATGTAGGGTGTAGAGTGTAGCGTGTAGGGTGTACGGTGTAGAGTGTAGGGTATAAGCTGTAGCGTTTAGCGTGTAGAGTGTAGCGTGTAGCGTGTAGCGTGTAGGGTGTAGAGTGTAGGGTGTAGAGTGTAGCGTGTAGCGTGTAGCGTGTAGCGTGTAGGGTGTAGGGTGTAGCGTGTAGGGTGTAGCATGTAGCGTGTAGCGTGTAGCATGTAGAGTAGGGTGTAGGGTGTAGGGTGTAGAGTGTAGTGTGTAGAGTGTAGAGTGTAGCGTGTAGAGTGTAAAGTGTAGCGTGTAGGGTGTAGCGTGTAGTGTGTAGCGTGTAGCGCGTAGCGTGTAGAGTGTAGGGTATAGAGTGTAGCGTGTAGAGAGTAGGGAGCAGAGTGTAGAGTGTAGCGTGCAGGGTGTAGGGTGTACAGTGTAGGGTGTAGGGTGTAGCGTGTAGCGTGTAGAGTGTAGGGAGTAGGGTGTAGGGTGTAGCGTGTAGGGTGTAGATTGTAGCGTGTAGCGTGTAGGGTGTAGCGTGTAGGGTGTAGCGTGTATCATGTACCGTGTAGCGTGTAGCATGTAGAGTAGGGTGTAGGGTGTAGAGTGTAGCATGTAGGGTGTAGGGTGTAGAGTGTAGGGTGTAGCATGTAGGGTGTAGGGTGTAGGGTGTAGCGTGCAGGGTGTAGAGTGTAGCGTGTAGGGTGTACGGTGTAGAGTGTAGGGTATAAGCTGTAGCGTTTAGCGTGTAGAGTGTAGCATGTAGCGTGTAGCGTGTAGGGTGTAGAGTGTAGGGTGTAGAGTGTAGCGTGTAGCGTGTAGCGTGTAGGGTGTAGGGTGAAGCGTGTAGGGTGTAGCATGTAGCGTGTAGCGTGTAGCATGTAGAGTAGGGTGTAGGGTGTAGGGTGTAGAGTGTAGTGTGTAGAGTGTGGAGTGTAGCGTGTAGAGTGTAAAGTGTAGCGTGTAGGGTGTAGCGTGTAGTGTGTAGCGTGTAGCGCGTAGCGTGTAGAGTGTAGGGTATAGAGTGTAGCGTGTAGAGAGTAGGGAGCAGAGTGTAGAGTGTAGCATGTAGGGTGTAGGGTGTACAGTGTAGGGAGTAGGGTGTAGGGTGTAGCGTGTAGGGTGTGGAGTGTAGCGTGTAGCGTGTAGGGTGTAGCGTGTAGCGTGTAGGGTGTAGCGTGTATCATGTACCGTGTAGCGTGTAGCATGTAGAGAAGGGTGTAGGGTGTAGAGTGTAGCGTGTAGCGTGTAGTGTGTAGCGTGTAGAGTGTAAAGTGTAGCGTGTAGTGTGTAGTGTGTAGCGTGTAGCGCGTAGCGTGTAGAGTGTAGGGTATAGAGTGTAGCTTGTAGAGAGTAGGGAGTAGAGTGTAGAGTGTAGCGTGTAGGGTGTAGAGTGTAGCGAGTAGCGTGTAGTGTGTAGGGTGTAGGGTGTAGAGTGTAGGGTGTAGCGTGTAGGGTGTAGAGTGTAGCGTGTAGGGTGTAGCGTGTAGCGTGCAGGGTGTAGAGTGTAGCGTATAGCGTGTAGGGTGTAGGGTGTAGAGTGTAGGGTGTAGCGTGTAGAGTGTAGCGTGTAGCGTGTAGGGTGTAGGGTGTACAGTGTAGGGTGTAGGGTGTAGCGTGTAAAGTTTAGTGTGTGGCGTGCAGGGCATAGGGTGTAGCGTGTAGGGTGTAGAGTGTAGGGTGTAGCATGTAGGGTGTAGGGTGTAGGGTGTAGGGTGTAGAGTGTAGCATGTAGGGTGTACGGTGTAGAGTGTAGGGTATAAGCTGTAGCGTTTAGCGTGTAGAGTGTAGCGTGTAGCGTGTAGGGTGTAGCGTGTAGGGTGTAGAGTGTAGGGTGCAGCGTGTAGGGTGTATCGTGTAGCGTGTAGCGTGTAGGGTGTAGGGTGTAGAGTGTAGGGTGTAGCGTGTAGGGTGTAGCGTGTAGCGTGTAGCGTGTAGGGTGTAGGGTGTAGAGTGTAGGATGTAGCGTGTAGGGTGTAGTGTGTATCGTGTAGCGTGTAGAGTGTAGCGTCTAGCGTGTAGCGTATAGTGTGTAGCGTGTAGCGTGTAGATTGTAGCGTGTAGGGTGTAGGGTGTAGGGTGTAGCGTGTAGCGTGTAGGGTGTAGGGTGTAGCGTGTAGCGTGTAGCGTGTAGAGTGTAGCATGTAGGGTGTAGCAAGTAGCGTGTACCGTGTAGGGTGTAGCGTGTAGCGTGTAGCGTGTAGAGTGTAGCATGTAGGGTGTAGCAAGTAGCGTGTATTGTGTAGGGTGTAGAGTGTAGCGTGTAGCGTGTAGGGTGTCAATTTTTCCTCTGATGAAGACGCTTGAGTAGCGTCGATACGCGTGGGGTTCAGGGCTTCCTTTGTTTTTTTCCCGAGGGACAGGACTTGGGTAACTTATCTTTACAACTGCTATGGAATTACACCTATTTACTTCATGCATGGCCTGGCATTTTTCCAAGCCTTAGGACAATGGATCCTGATTCTTTGTATTTCCACAAGGCGTCTGTATGCATACATTTATCCAAATAACTAGGATTTTGTCGTACTGCAGCATACCTATTTCCCTGATTACCTTTCTATAGGGGTCTGCTTTCATTTGCTTACCAACTGTGCGCACGCATGCTGTGTTGAACAAAATAGGATCCATGATGTATTTCTTCCAGATACTAGGCTGGAGTATATGTTTCCTGTCATAGTACTCAGGGGGTCACAGTTGGCAGTAAACAATAGGCTTCTTATATGTAGATTTGACTAAGATTGGTGTACCCGCATACCTAGCAATTTTTTCTCTCTGGTTATTTCTCCTGTCTCACATATGCTGTAAAGTATTAGCTTCCTTCATTCCCTCGGGTAAAATTACTTATGGCCTATTCAGCCATACTAGTGTTTTAAATGTTTTTAAATGTATGTTTTGCCTGGTTCTGTTTGTGGATTACTATTTTTGTACAATAAAATTGACTATTTAACGTGGATCCCATTGGTTTGCATATCCTTTTCTTTTTGTGTTTAGTGTGTAGTGTGTAGCTTAACCCTACACGCTACACGCTACACGCTACACTCTACACCCTACACGCTACACCCTACACTCTACACCGTACACTCTACACGCTACACGCTACACGCTACACTCTACACCCTACTCCCTAAACGCTACACGCTACACTCTACACCCTACACGCTACACTCTACACTCTACACGCTACACGCTACACTCTACACCCTACACTCTACACGCTACACGCTACACTCTACACCCTACACGCTACACCCTACACTCTACACCGTACACTCTACACGCTACACGCTACACTCTACACCCTACACCCTAAACGCTACACGCTACACTCTACACCCTACACGCTACACTCTACACTCTACACGCTACACGCTACGCTCTACACCCTACACTCTACACTCTACACGCTACACGCTACACCCTACCCCCTACACGCTACACGCTACACTCTACAACCTACACGCTACACGCTACACTCCACACGCAACACGCTACACTCTACACCCTACACTCTACACGCTACACTCTACACTCTACACCATACACCCTACACGCTACACACTATACTCTACCCCCTACACGCTACAATCTACACGCTACACGCTACACGCTACACTCTACACGCTACACTCTACACCCTACATGCAACACGCTACACTCTACACCCTACACCCTACACGCTACACGCTACACCCTACACGCTACACGTTACACGTTACACTCTACACCCTACACACTACACCCTACACGCTACACGTTACACTCTACACCCTACACGCTACACTCTACACCCTGCTCCCTACATGCTACACGCTACACGCTACACTCTACACCCTACACGCTACACGCTACACCCTACAAGCTAAACGCTACAAACTACACGCTACATATTACACTCTACACCCTAGCGTGTAGCGTTTAGGGTGTAGAGTGTAGCGTGTAGCATGTAGCGTGTAGGGTGTATGGTGTAGAGAGTAGCATGTAGCGTGTAGGGTGTCAATTTTTCCTCTGATGAAGACGCTTGAGTAGCGTCGATACGCGTGGGGTTCAGGGCTTCCTTTGTTTTTTTCCCGAGGGACAGGACTTGGGTAACTTATCTTTACAACTGCTATGGAATTACACCTATTTACTTCATGCATGGCCTGGCATTTTTCCAAGCCTTAGGACAATGGATCCTGATTCTTTGTATTTCCACAAGGCGTCTGTATGCATACATTTATCCAAATAACTAGGATTTTGTAGTACTGCAGCATACCTATTTCCCTGATTACCTTTCTATAGGGGTCTGCTTTCATTTGCTTACCAACTGTGCGCACGCATGCTGTGTTGAACAAAATAGGATCCATGATGTATTTCTTCCAGATACTAGGCTGGAGTATATGTTTCCTGTCATAGTACTCAGGGGGTCACAGTTGGCAGTAAACAATAGGCTTCTTATATGTAGATTTGACTAAGATTGGTGTACCCGCATACCTAGCAATTTTTTCTCTCTGGTTATTTCTCCTGTCTCACATATGCTGTAAAGTATTAGCTTCCTTCATTCCCTCGGGTAAAATTACTTATGGCCTATTCAGCCATACTAGTGTTTTAAATGTTTTTAAATGTATGTTTTGCCTGGTTCTGTTTGTGGATTACTATTTTTGCACAATAAAATTGACTATTTAACGTGGATCCCATTGGTTTGCATATCCTTTTCTTTTTGTGTTTAGTGTGTAGCGTGTAACTACACGCTACACGCTACACGCTACACTCTACACCCTACACGCTACATGCTACACCCTACACGCTACAATCTACACCCTACACCCTACACGCTACACGCTACACGCTACACCCTTCACCCTACACTCTACACCCTACACCCTACACGCTACACGCTACACCCTACACGCTACACGTTACACTCTACACCCTACACCCTACACCCCACTCTCTACATGCTATACTCTACACCCTACACGCTACACTCTACACCCTACACGCTACACGCTACACCCTACACGCTAAACGCTACAGCTTATACCCTACACTCTACACCGTACACCCTACACGCTACACTCTACACCCTACATGCTACACCCTACACCCTACACCCTACATGCTACACCCTACACTCTACAACCTACACCCTACACACTACACGCTACACCCTACACGCTACACTCTACACGCTGCACGCTACACTCTACACCCTACACGCAACACCCTACACCCTACACCCTACAAACTACACGCTACACCCTACACCCGACACGCTACACCCTACACGCTACACTCTACACGCTACACTCTACACCCTACACGCTACACTCTACACCCTACACTCTACACGCTACATGCTACACTCTACATTCTACACAATACACTCTACACGCTACACTCTACACCCTACACGCTACACTCTACACTCTACACCCTACTCTCTACACGCTACACTCTATACCCTACACTCTACACGCTACACCCTACACCCTACACTCTACATGCTACACCCTACACCTTACACCCTACACTCTACATGCTACACGCTACACGATACATGCTACACGCTACACCCTACACGCTACACGCTACACTCTACACACTACACGCTACACCCTACAGCCTACACCCTACACGCTACACGCTACACTACACCCTACACGCTACACCCTACACTCTACACCCTACACGCTACACCCTACACTCTACACGCTACACGCTACACGCTACTCTACACGCTACACGCTACACTCTACACTCTACACCCTACACCCTACACGCTACACGCTATACTCTACACCCTACACGCTACACTCTACACGCTACACGCTACACGCTACACTCTACACGCTACACGCTACACTCTACACCCTACACGCTAACACGCTACACTCTACACCCTACACGCTACACTCTGCATTCTACACGCTACACCCTACACCCTGCACGCTACACTCTGCACGCTACACGCTACACTCTACACTCTACACCCTACACCCTACACGCTACACGCTATACTCTACACCCTACACGCTACACTCTACACGCTACACTCTACACGCTACACGTTACACTCTACACCCTACACCCTACACTCTACACCCTACACTCTACACGCTACACTCTGCACCCTACACTCTACACTCTACACCCTACACCCTACACGCTACACTCTACACCCTGCACCCTACACGCTACACGCTACACCCTACACCCTACACGCTACAATCTACACCCTACACCCTACACGCTACACGCTACACCCTACACTCTACACCCTACACGCTACACACTATACTCTACACCCTACACGCTACACCCTACACGCAACACGCTACACTCTACACCCTACACGCTACACTCTGCACGCTACACGCTACACCCTACACCCTACACGCTACACTCTACACGCTACACTCTACACCATACACGCTACACCCTACACTCTACACCCTACACCCTACACGCTATACCCGACACCCTACACCCTGCATGCTTCACACTACACGCTACACTCTACACTATACACCCTACACCCTACACGCTACATGCTACACCCTACACGCTACACTCTACACCCTACACCCTACACGCTACACACTACACGCTACACGCTACACCCTACACGCTACACGTTACACTCTACACCCTGCACCCTACACGCTACACGCTACACCCTACACGCTACACGCTACACCCTACACACTACACGTTACACTCTTCACCCTACACTCTACACCCTACACTCTACACGCTACACTCTACACCCTACACTCTGCACTCTACACCCTACACCCTACACGCTACACGCTACAATCTACACCCTACACGCTACACCCTACACCCTACACCCTACACGCTACACGCTACACTCTACACCCTACACGCTACACCCTACACTCTACACCCTACACGCTACACCCTACACTCTACACGCTACACGCTACACGCTACACTCTACACGCTACACGCTACACTCTACACTCTACACCCTACACCCTACACGCTACACGCTATACTCTACACCCTACACGCTACACTCTACACGCTACACGCTACACGCTACACGCTACACTCTACACCCTACACGCAACACGCTACACTCTACACCCTACACGCTACACTCTACACCCTACACGCTACACTCTACACGCTACACGCTACACTCTACACTCTACACGCTACACTCTACACCCTACACGCAACACGCTACACTCTACACCCTACACGCTACACTCTGCACGCTACACGCTACACCCTACACGCTATACTCTGCACGCTACACGCTACACTCTACACCATACACGCTACACCCTACACTCTACACCCTACACCCTACACGCTATACCCGACACCCTACACCCTACATGCTTCACCCTACACGCTACACTCTACACTCTACACCCTACACCCTACACGCTACATGCTACACCCTACACGCTACAATCTACACCCTACACCCTACACAATACACGCTACTTGCTACACCCTACATGCTACACTCTACACGCTACACGCTACACCCTACACGGTACACGCTACTTGCTACACCCTACATGCTACACTCTACACGCTACACGCTACACCCTACACCCTACACCCTACACGCTACACGCTACACCCTACACCCTACACGCTACAATCTACACGCTACACACTATACGCTACACGCTAGACGCTACACTCTACACGCTACACGATACACGCTACACAATACACGCTACACGCTACACCCTACACGCTACACCCTACACTCTACACCCTACACCCTACACGCTACACGCTACACGATACACCCTACACGCTGCACCCTACACTCTACACCCTACACGCTACACCCTACACGCTACACGCTACACTCTACACGCTAAACGCTACAGCTTATACCCTACACTCTACACCGTACACCCTACATGCTACACTCTACACCCTACACCCTACACCCTACACCCTACATGCTACACCCTACACTCTACACCCTACACGCTACACCCTATGCCCTGCACGCCACACACTAAACTCTACACGCTACACCCTACACCCTACACTGTACACCCTACACCCTACACGCTACACGCTACACTCTACACGCTACACCCTACACTCTACACCCTACACCCTACACGCTATACGCTACACTCTACACCCTGCACGCTACACGCTACACCCTACACGCTACACTCTACACCCTACACGCTACACCCTACACTCTACACCCTACACCCTACACACTACACGCTACTCGCTACACTCTACACCCTACACGCTACACTCTACACTCTACTCCCTACTCTCTACACGCTACACTCTATACCCTACACTCTACACGCTACACGCTACACACTACACACTACACGCTACACTTTACACTCTACACGCTACACACTACACGCTACACGCTACACTCTACACCCTACACCCTTCTCTACATGCTACACGCTACACGGTACATGATACACGCTACACCCTACACTCTACACGCTACACCCTACACGCTACACTCCACACCCTACATGCTACACTCTGCACTCTGCTCCCTACTCTCTACACGCTACACTCTATACCCTACACTCTACACGCTACGCGCTACACGCTACACACTACACGCTACACCCTACACGCTACACTTTACACTCTACACGCTACACTCCACACTCTACACACTACACTCTACACCCTACACCCTACACCCTACTCTACATGCTACACGCTACACGCTACATGCTACACCCTACACGCTTCACCGTACACCCTACACGCTACACGCCACACGCTACACTCTACACCCTACACTCTACACCCTACACGCTACACGCTACACGCTACACTCTACACGCTAAACGCTACAGCTTATACCCTACACTCTACACCGTACACCCTACACGCTACACTCTACACCCTGCACGCTACACCCTACACCCTACACCCTACATGCTACACCCTACACTCTACACCCTACACCCTACATGCTACACTCTACACCCTACACCCTACTCTACATGCTACACGCTACACGGTACATGATACACGCTACACCCTACACGCTACACGCTACACCCTACAAGCTAAACGCTACACGCTACAATCTACACCCTACACGCTACACCCTACACCCTACTCCCTACACTCTACACGCTACACGCTACACCCTACACCCTACACTGTACACCCTACACCCTGCACGCTACACTCTACACTCTGCTCCCTACTCTCTACACGCTACACTCTATACCCTACACTCTACACGCTACGCGCTACACACTACACACTACACGCTACACCCTACACGCTACACTTTACACTCTACACGCTACACTCTACACACTACACTCTACACCCTACACCCTACACCCTACTCTACATGCTACACGCTACACGCTATATGCTACACCCTACACGCTACACCCTACACCCTACACCCTACTCTACATGCTACACGCTACACGCTACATGCTACACCCTACACGCTACACTCTACACCCTACACTCTACACCCTACACGCTACACGCTACACGCTACACTCTACACGCTAAACGCTACAGCTTATACCCTACACTCTACACCGTACACCCTACACGCTACACTCTACACCCTACACGCTACACCCTACACCCTACACCCTACATGCTACACCCTACACTCTACACCCTACACCCTACACGCTACACCCTACGCCCTGCACGCCACACACTACACTCTACACGCTACACCCTACACACTACACTCTACACGCTACACGCTACACGCTACACTCTACACCCTACACGCTACACTCTACACCCTACACACTACACTCTATACGCTACACGGTACACGCTACACGCTACGCCCTACACCCTACACGCTACATGTTACACTCTACACCCTACACGCTACACTCTACACCCTACACGCTACACCCTACACCCTACACGCTACACACTACACGCTACACTCTACACCCTACACGCTGCACTCTATACGCTACACGGTACACGCTACACGCTACACCCTACACCCTACATGCTACACGCTACACCCTACACTGTACACCCTACACCCTACACGCTACACTCTACACGCTACATGCTACACCCTACACTCTACACCCTACACTCTATACGCTACACTCTACACACTGCACGCTACACGCTACACGCTACACCCTACACGCTACACTCTACACCCTACACGCTACACTCTACATGCTACACGCTACACGCTACATGCTACACGCTACACCCTACACGCTACACTCTACACCCTACACACTACACTCTATACGCTACACGGTACACGCTACACGCTACGCCCTACACCCTACACGCTACATGTTACACTCTACACCCTACACGCTACACTCTAGGGTGTAGGGTGTAGCGTGTAGCGTGCAGGGTGTAGAGTGTAGCGTATAGCGTGTAGGGTGTAGAGTGTAGGGTGTAGCGTGTAGGGTGTAGAGTGTAGGGTGTAGCGTGTAGGGTGTAGAGTGTAGCGTGTAGCGTGTAGGGTGTAGGGTGTAGGGTGTAGCGTGTAGGGTGTAGAGTGTAGCGTGTAGCGTGTAGGGTGTAGGGTGTAGGGTGTAGCATGTAGTGTGTAGCGTGTAGCGTGTAGGGTGTAGCGTGTAGCATGTAGCGTGTAGCGTGTAGCATGTAGAGTGTAGGGTGTAGGGTGTAGCATGTAGAGTGTAGGGTGTAGGGTGTAGCGTGTAGGGTGTAGAATATAGCGTGTAGAGAGTAGGGTGTAGAGTGTAGGGTGTAGGGTGTAGAGTGTAACGTGTAGCGTGTAGGGTGTAGCATGTAGCGTGTAGGGTGTAGGGTGTAGAGTGTAGGGTGTAGCGTGTAGGGTGTAGCGTGTAGGGTGTAGGGTGTAGAGTGTAGGGTGTAGCGTGTAGGGTGTAGCGTGTATCGTGTAGCGTGTAGAGTGTAGCGTCTAGCGTATAGGGTGTAGCGTGTAGCGTGTAGGGTGTAGGGTGTAGTGTGTAGGGTGTAGCGTGTAGGGTGTAGCGTGTATCGTGTAGCGTGTAGAGTGTAGCGTCTAGCGTATAGGGTGTAGCGTGTAACGTGTAGATTGTAGCGTGTAGGGTGTAGGGTGTAGGGTGTAGCGTGTAGCGTGTAGGGTGTAGTGTAGCGTGTAGTGTGTAGGGTGTAGGGTGTAGAGTGCAGAGTGTAGGGTGTAGAGTGTAGCGTGTAGAGTGTAGGGTGTAGAGTGTAGGGTGTAGAGTGTAACGTGTAGTGTGTAGGGTGTAGCGTGTAGCGTGTAGGGTGTAGCGTGTAGCGTGTAGGGTGCAGGGTGTAGAGTGTAGGGTGTAGAGTGTAACGTGTAGTGTGTAGGGTGTAGCGTGTAGCGTGTAGGGTGTAGCGTGTAGCGTGTAGGGTGTAGGGTGTAGAGTGTAGGGTGTAGCGTGTAGGGTGTAGCGTGTATCGTGTAGCGTGTAGAGTGTAGCGTCTAGCGTATAGGGTGTAGCGTGTAGCGTGTAGATTGTAGCGTGTAGGGTGTAGGGTGTAGGGTGTAGCGTGTAGCGTGTAGGGTGTAGTGTAGCGTGTAGTGTGTAGGGTGTAGGGTGTAGAGTGCAGAGTGTAGGGTGTAGAGTGTAGCGTGTAGAGTGTAGGGTGTAGCGTGTATGGTGTAGCGTGTAGCGTGTAGTGTGTAGCGTGTAGGGTGTAGGGTGTAGAGTGTAGCGTGTAGGGTGTAGGGTGTAGAGTGCAGAGTGTAGGGTGTAGAGTGTAGCGTGTAGAGTGTAGGGTGTAGAGTGTAGGGTGTAGAGTGTAACGTGTAGTGTGTAGGGTGTAGCGTGTAGCGTGTAGGTTGTAGCGTGTAGCGTGTAGGGAGCAGGGTGTAGAGTGTAGCGTGTAGGGTGTAGAGTGTAACGTGTAGCGTGTAGGGTGTAGTGTGTAGGGTGTAGGGTGTAGAGTGTAACGTGTAGCGTGTAGGGTGTAGCGTGTAGCGTGTAGGGTGTAGGGTGTAGAGTGTAGCGTGTTGCATGTAGGGTGTAGAGTGTAGCGTGTAGAGTGTAGCGTGTAGCGTGTAGCGTGTAGAGTGTAGCGTGTAGGGTGTAGAGTATAGTGTGTAGCGTGTAGGGTGTATGGTGTAGAGTGTAGAGTGTAGCATGTAGCGTGTAGCGTGTAGAGTGTAGCGTGTAGGGTGTAGAGTGTAGCGTGTTGCATGTAGGGTGTACAGTGTAGCGTGTAGCGTGTAGAGTGTAGGGTGTAGAGTGTAGCGTGTAGCGTGTAGATTGTAGGGTGTAGAGTGTAGCGTGTTGCGTGTGGAGTGTAGCGTGTAGCGTGTAGGTTGTAGAGTGTAGCGTGTAGCGTGTAGGGTGTAGGGTGTAGCGTGTAGCGTGTAGAGTGTAGAGTGTAGCGTGTACCATGTAGAGTTTAGAGTGTAGCGTGTAGGGTGTAGAGTGTAGCGCGTAGCGTGTAGGGTGTAGGGTGTAGAGTGTAGCGTGTAGCGTGTAGTGTACGGTGTAGAGTGTAGGGTGTAGCGTGTAGGGTGTAGAGTGTAGCGTGTAGCGTGTAGCGTGTAGGGTGTAGGGTGTAGATTGTAGCGTGTAGGGTGCAGGGTGTAGAGTGTAGCGTGTAGGGTGTAGAGTGTAACGTGTAGCGTGTAGCGTGTAGGGTTAAGCTACACACTACACACTAAACACAAAAAGAAAAGGATATGCAAACCAATGGGATCCACGTTAAATAGTCAATTTTATTGTACAAAAATAGTAATCCACAAACAGAACCAGGCAAAACATACATTTAAAAACATTTAAAACACTAGTATGGCTGAATAGGCCATAAGTAATTTTACCCGAGGGAATGAAGGAAGCTAATACTTTACAGCATATGTGAGACAGGAGAAATAACCAGAGAGAAAAAATTGCTAGGTATGCGGGTACACCAATCTTAGTCAAATCTACATATAAGAAGCCTATTGTTTACTGCCAACTGTGACCCCCTGAGTACTATGACAGGAAACATATACTCCAGCCTAGTATCTGGAAGAAATACATCATGGATCCTATTTTGTTCAACACAGCATGCGTGCGCACAGTTGGTAAGCAAATGAAAGCAGACCCCTATAGAAAGGTAATCAGGGAAATAGGTATGCTGCAGTACTACAAAATCCTAGTTATTTGGATAAATGTATGCATACAGACGCCTTGTGGAAATACAAAGAATCAGGATCCATTGTCCTAAGGCTTGGAAAAATGCCAGGCCATGCATGAAGTAAATAGGTGTAATTCCATAGCAGTAGTAAAGATAAGTTACCCAAGTCCTGTCCCTCGGGAAAAAAACAAAGGAAGCCCTGAACCCCACGCGTATCGACGTTACTCAAGCGTCTTCATCAGAGGAAAAATTGACACCCTACACGCTACACGCTACACTCTACACCCTACACAATACACGCTACTTGCTACACCCTACATGATACACTCTACACGCTACACGCTACACGCTACACCCTACACGGTACACGCTACTTGCTACACCCTACATGCTACACTCTACACGCTACACGCTACACGCTACACCCTACACCCTACACCCTACACCCTACACGCTACACGCTACACGATACACGCTACACCCTACACGCTACACCCTACACTCTACACCCTACACCCTACACGCTACACGCTACACGATACACCCTACACGCTGCACCCTACACTCTACACCCTACACGCTACACCCTACACGCTACACGCTACACTGTACACGCTAAACGCTACAGCTTATACCCTACACTCTACACCGTACACCCTACATGCTACACCCTACACCCTACACCCTACACCCTACATGCTACACCCTACACTCTACACCCTACACGCTACACCCTATGCCCTGCACGCCACACACTAAACTCTACACGCTACACCCTACACCCTACACTGTACACCCTACACCCTACACGCTACACGCTACACTCTACACGCTACACCCTACACTCTACACCCTACACCCTACACGCTACACCCTACACGCTACACTCTACACCCTACACGCTACACCCTACACTCTACACCCTACACACTACACGCTACTCGCTACACTCTACACCCTACACGCTACACTCTACACTCTACTCCCTACTCTCTACACGCTACACTCTATACCCTACACTCTACACGCTACGCGCTACACGCTACACACTACACACTACACGCTACACTTTACACTCTACACGCTACACACTACACGCTACACGCTACACCCTACACCCTACTCTACATGCTACACGCTACACGGTACATGATACACGCTAAACCCTACACGCTACACGCTACACCCTACACGCTACACGCTACACTCCACACCCTACACGCTACACCCTACACCCTACTCCCTACACTCTACACGCTACACGCTACACCCTACACCCTACACTGTACACCCTACACCCTACATGCTACACTCTACACTCTGCTCCCTACTCTACACGCTACACTCTATACCCTACACTCTACACGCTACGCGCTACACGCTACACACTACACGCTACACCCTACACGCTACACTTTACACTCTACACGCTACACTCCACACTCTACACACTACACTCTACACCCTACACCCTACACCCTACTCTACATGCTACACGCTACACGCTACATGCTACACCCTACACGCTTCACCCTACACCCTACACGCTACACGCTACACTCTACACCCTACACTCTACACCCTACACGCTACACGCTACACGCTACACTCTACACGCTAAACGCTACAGCTTATACCCTACACTCTACACCGTACACCCTACACGCTACACTCTACACCCTGCACGCTACACCCTACACCCTACACCCTACATGCTACACCCTACACTCTACACCCTACACCCTACATGCTACACTCTACACCCTACACCCTACTCTACATGCTACACGCTACACGGTACATGATACACGCTACACCCTACACGCTACATGCTACACCCTACACGCTACACGCTACACGCTACACTCTACACCCTACACTCTACACCCTACACGCTACACGCTACACGCTACACGCTACACTCTACACGCTAAACGCTACAGCTTATACCCTACACTCTACACCGTACACCCTACACGCTACACTCTACACCCTACACGCTACACCCTACACCCTACACCCTACATGCTACACCCTACACTCTACACCCTACACCCTACACGCTACACCCTACGCCCTGCACGCCACACACTACACTCTACACGCTACACCCTACACACTACACTCTACACGCTACACGCTACACGCTACACGCTACACTCTACACCCTACACGCTACACTCTACACCCTACACACTACACTCTATACGCTACACGGTACACGCTACACGCTACGCCCTACACCCTACACGCTACATGTTACACTCTACACCCTACACGCTACACTCTACACCCTACACGCTACACCCTACACCCTACACGCTACACACTACACGCTACACTCTACACCCTACACGCTGCACTCTATACGCTACACGGTACACGCTACACGCTACACCCTACACCCTACATGCTACACGCTACACCCTACACTGTACACCCTACACCCTACACGCTACACTCTACACGCTACATGCTACACCCTACACTCTACACCCTACACGCTATACGCTACACTCTACACACTGCACGCTACACGCTACACGCTACACCCTACACGCTACACTCTACACCCTACACGCTACACTCTACATGCTACACGCTACACGCTACATGCTACACGCTACACCCTACACGCTACACTCTACACCCTACACCCTACCCCCTACACGCTACACTCTTCACCCTACACGCTACACCCTACACTCTGCACCCTACACCCTACACGCTACTCGCTACACTCTACACCCTACCCGCTACACTCTACACGCTACACGCTACACTCTACACTCTACACGCTACACGCTACAATCTACACCCTACACGCAACACGCTACACTCTACACCCTACACGCTACACTCTGCATGCTACACGCTACACCCTACACCCTACACGCTACACTCTACACGCTACACGCTACACTCTACACCATACACGCTACACCCTACACTCTACACCCTACACCCTACACGCTATACCCGACACCCTACACCCTACATGCTTCACCCTACACGCTACACTCTACACTCTACACCCTACACGCTACATGCTACACTCTACACGCTACACTCTACACCCTACACGCTACACTCTACATCCTACACCCTACACGCTATACGCTACACTCTACACCCTACACCCTACACTCTACACCCTACACGCTACACGCTACACTCTACACCCTACACCCTACACACGCTACACGCTACACCCTACACTCTACACGCTACATGCTACACTCTACACCCTACACGATACATGCTACACCCTACACGCTACAGCCTACACGCTACACGCTACACTCTACACCCTACAAGCTACACGCTACACCCTACACTCTACACCCTACACCGTACACGCTACACGCTACACTCTACACGCTACACCCTTCACTCTACACCCTACACCCTACATGCTACACTCTACACCCTACACGGTACACCCTACAATCTACATGCTACATGCTACACTCTACACTCTACACCCTACACCCTACACGCTACATGCTACACTCTACACCCTACACGCTACACTCTACACCCTACACGCTACATGCTACACTCTACACCATACACCCTACACGCTACATGCTACACGCTACACTCTACACCCTACACGCTACACGCTAGGGTGTAGAGTGTAATATGTAGCGTGTAGTTTGTAGCGTATAGCTTGTAGGGTGTAGCGTGTAGCGTGTAGGGTGTAGAGTGTAGCGTGTAGCATGTAGGGTGTAGGGTGTAGAGTGTAGAGTGTAGCGTGTAGGGTGTAGAGTGTAGGGTGTAGGATGTAGAGTGTAGGGTTTAGAGTGTAATTTGTAGCGTGTAGGGTGTAGCGTGTAGCATGTAGGGTGTAGGGTGTGGAGTGTAGGGTGTAGGGTGTAGAGTGTAGCGTGTAGCGTGTAGGGTGTAGAGTGTAGGGTGTAGCGTGTAGGGTGTAGAGTGTAGCGTGTAGGGTGTAGCGTGTAGCGTGCAGGGTGTAGAGTGTAGCGTGTAGCGTGTAGGGTGTAGGGTGTAGGGTGTAGCGTGTAGGGTGTAGAGTGTAGCGTGTAGCGTGTAGGGTGTAGGGTGTAGGGTGTAGCATGTAGTGTGTAGCGTGTAGCGTGTAGGGTGTAGCGTGTAGCATGTAGCGTGTAGCGTGTAGCATGTAGAGTGTAGGGTGTAGGGTGTAGCATGTAGAGTGTAGGGTGTAGGGTGTAGAGTGTAACGTGTAGCGTGTAGGGTGTAGCATGTAGCGTGTAGGGTGTAGGGTGTAGAGTGTAGGGTGTAGCGTGTAGGGTGTAGCGTGTAGCGTGTAGGGTGTAGGGTGTAGAGTGTAGGGTGTAGCGTGTAGGGTGTAGCGTGTATCGTGTAGCGTGTAGAGTGTAGCGTCTAGCGTATAGGGTGTAGCGTGTAGCGTGTAGATTGTAGCGTGTAGGGTGTAGGGTGTAGGGTGTAGCGTGTAGCGTGTAGCGTGTAGGGTGTAGAGTGTAGCATGTAGTGTGTAGGGTGTAGGGTGTAGAGTGCAGAGTGTAGGGTGTAGAGTGTAGCGTGTAGAGTGTAGGGTGTAGAGTGTAGGGTGTAGAGTGTAACGTGTAGTGTGTAGGGTGTAGCGTGTAGGGTGTAGCGTGTAGCGTGTAGGGTGCAGGGTGTAGAGTGTAACATGTAGCGTGTAGGGTGTAGCGTGTAGCGTGTATGGTGTAGCGTGTAGCGTGTAGTGTGTAGCGTGTAGGGTGTAGGGTGTAGAGTGTAGCGTGTAGGGTGTAGGGTGTAGAGTGCAGAGTGTAGGGTGTAGAGTGTAGCGTGTAGAGTGTAGGGTGTAGAGTGTAGGGTGTAGAGTGTAACGTGTAGTGTGTAGGGTGTAGCGTGTAGCGTGTAGGGAGCAGGGTGTAGAGTGTAGTGTGTAGCGTGTAGGGTGTATGGTGTAGAGTGTAGAGTGTAGCATGTAGCGTGTAGCGTGTAGAGTGTAGGGTGTAGAGTGTAGCGTGTTGCATGTAGGGTGTACAGTGTAGCGTGTAGCGTGTAGAGTGTAGGGTGTAGAGTGTAGCGTGTAGCGTGTAGAGTGTAGGGTGTAGAGTGTAGCGTGTTGCGTGTGGAGTGTAGCGTGTAGGTTGTAGAGTGTAGCGTGTAGCGTGTAGGGTGTAGGGTGTAGAGTGTAGCGTGTAGCGTGTAGTGTACGGTGTAGAGTGTAGGGTGTAGCGTGTAGGGTGTAGAGTGTAGCGTGTAGCGTGTAGGGTGTAGGGTGTAGATTGTAGCGTGTAGGGTGCAGGGTGTAGAGTGTAGCGTGTAGGGTGTAGAGTGTAACGTATAGCGTGTAGGGTGTAGCGTGTAGCGTGTAGGGTGTAGGGTGTAGAGTGTAACGTGTAGCGTGTAGGGTGTAGCGTGTAGCGTGTAGGGTGTGGCGTGTAGCGTGTAGTGTGTAGCGTGTAGAGTGTAGGGTGTAGAGTGTAGCGTGTAGGGTGTAGCATGTAGCGTGTAGGGTGTAGGGTGTAGAGTGTAGAGTGTAGCGTTTAGGGTGAAGCATGTAGGGTGTAGGGTGTCGGGTATAGCGTGTAGGGTGTAGGGTGTAGAGTGTAGGGTGTAGCGTGTATGGTGTAGAGTGTAGCGTGTAGCGTGCAGAGTATAGCGTGTAGGGTGTAGCGTGTAGCGTGCAGAGTGTAGCGTGTAGGGTATAGAGTGTAGCGTGTTGCGTGTAGGGTGTAGAGTGTAGCATGTAGCGTGTAGAGTGTAGAGTGTAGCGTGTAGCGTGTAGAGTGTAGGGTGTAGAGTATAGCGTGTAGCGTGTAGGGTGTAGGGTGTAGAGTGTAGAGTGTAGCATGTAGCGTGTAGCGTGTAGAGTGTAGCGTGTAGCGTGTAGAGTGTAGGGTGTAGCGTGTAGCGTGTAGCGTGTAGAGTGTAGGGTGTAGAGTGTAGCGTGTAGCGTGTAGAGTGTAGAGTGTAGCGTGTAGGGTGTAGAGTGTAGCGTGTAGCGTTTAGGGTGTAGGGTGTAGAGTGTAGCGTGTAGCGTGTAGAGTGTACGGTGTAGAGTGTAGGGTGTAGCGTGTAGGGTGTAGAGTGTAGCGTGTAGCGTGTAGCGTGTAGGGTTAAGCTACACACTACACACTAAACACAAAAAGAAAAGGATATGCAAACCAATGGGATCCACGTTAAATAGTCAATTTTATTGTGCAAAAATAGTAATCCACAAACAGAACCAGGCAAAACATACATTTAAAAACATTTAAAACACTAGTATGGCTGAATAGGCCATAAGTAATTTTACCCGAGGGAATGAAGGAAGCTAATACTTTACAGCATATGTGAGACAGGAGAAATAACCAGAGAGAAAAAATTGCTAGGTATGCGGGTACACCAATCTTAGTCAAATCTACATATAAGAAGCCTATTGTTTACTGCCAACTGTGACCCCCTGAGTACTATGACAGGAAACATATACTCCAGCCTAGTATCTGGAAGAAATACATCATGGATCCTATTTTGTTCAACACAGCATGCGTGCGCACAGTTGGTAAGCAAATGAAAGCAGACCCCTATAGAAAGGTAATCAGGGAAATAGATATGCTGCAGTACAAAATCCTAGTTATTTGGATAAATGTATGCATACAGACGCCTTGTGGAAATACAAAGAATCAGGATCCATTGTCCTAAGGCTTGGAAAAATGCCAGGCCATGCATGAAGTAAATAGGTTTAATTCCATAGCAGTTGTAAAGATAAGTTACCCAAGTCCTGTCCCTCGGGAAAAAAACAAAGGAAGCCCTTTACCCCACGCGTATCGACGCTACTCAAGCGTCTTCATCAGAGGAAAAAGTGACACCCTACACGCTACACGCTACACTCTACACTCTACACGCTACACTCTACACCCTACATGCTACACCCTACACTCTACACGCTACATGCTACATGCTACACTCTACACCCTACACAATACACGCTACTTGCTACACCCTACATGCTACACTCTACACGCTACACGCTACACGCTACACCCTACACGGTACACCCTACACCCTACACCCTACACGCTACAATCTACACGCTACACACTATACGCTAGACGCTACACTCTACACGCTACACGCTACACCCTACACGCTACACCCTACACTCTACACCCTACAACCAACACGCTACACGCTACACGCTACACCCTGCACGCTACACGCTACACCCTACACGCTACACTCTACACCCTACACGCTACACCCTACACTCTACACCCTGCACCCTACACACTACACGCTACTCGCTACACTCTACACCCTACACGCTACACTCTACACTCTACTCCCTACTCTCTACACGCTACACTCTATACCCTACACTCTACACGCTACGCGCTACACGCTACACACTACACGCTACACCCTACACGCTACACTTTACACTCTACACGCTACACTCCACACTCTACACACTACACTCTACACCCTACACCCTACACCCTACTCTACATGCTACACGCTACACGCTACATGCTACACCCTACACGCTTCACCCTACACCCTACACGCTACACGCTACACGCTACACTCTACACCCTACACTCTACACCCTACACGCTACACGCTACACGCTACACTCTACACGCTAAACGCTACAGCTTATACCCTACACTCTACACCGTACACCCTACACGCTACACTCTACACCCTGCACGCTACACCCTACACCCTACACCCTACATGCTACACCCTACACTCTACACCCTACACCCTACATGCTACACTCTACACCCTACACCCTACTCTACATGCTACACGCTACACGGTACATGATACACGCTACACCCTACACGCTACACGCTACACCCTACACGCTACACGCTACACGCTACACGCTACACGCTACACGCTACAATCTACACCCTACACGCTACACCCTACACCCTACTCCCTACACTCTACACGCTACACGCTACACCCTACACCCTACACTGTACACCCTACACCCTGCACGCTACACTCTATACCCTACACTCTACACGCTACGCGCTACACGCTACACACTACACGCTACACCCTACACGCTACACTTTACACTCTACACTCTGCTCCCTACTCTCTACACGCTACACTCTATACCCTACACTCTACACGCTACGCGCTACACGCTACACACTACACGCTACACCCTACACGCTACACTTTACACTCTACACGCTACACTCTACACTCTACACACTACACTCTACACCCTACACCCTACACCCTACTCTACATGCTACACGCTACACGCTACATGCTACACCCTACACGCTACACCCTACACCCTACACGCTACACGCTACACGCTACACGCTACACTCTACACCCTACACTCTACACCCTACACGCTACACGCTACACGCTACACGCTACACTCTACACGCTAAACGCTACAGCTTATACCCTACACTCTACACCGTACACCCTACACGCTACACTCTACACCCTACACGCTACACCCTACACCCTACACCCTACATGCTACACCCTACACTCTACACCCTACACCCTACACGCTACACCCTACGCCCTGCACGCCACACACTACACTCTACACGCTACACCCTACACACTACACTCTACACGCTACACGCTACACGCTACACGCTACACTCTACACCCTACACGCTACACTCTACACCCTACACACTACACTCTATACGCTACACGGTACACGCTACACGCTACGCCCTACACCCTACACGCTACATGTTACACTCTACACCCTACACGCTACACTCTACACCCTACACGCTACACCCTACACCCTACACGCTACACGCTACACGCTACACTCTACACCCTACACGCTACACCCTACACTCTACACCCTACACGCTACACCCTACACTGTACACCCTACACCCTACACGCTACACTCTACACGCTACATGCTACACCCTACACTCTACACCCTACACGCTATACGCTACACTCTACACACTGCACGCTACACGCTACACGCTACACCCTACACGCTACACTCTACACGCTACACGCTACACTCTACACCCTACACGCAACACGCTACACTCTACACCCTACACGCTACACTCTGCATGCTACACCCTACACCCTACACGCTACACTCTACACGCTACACGCTACACTCTACACCATACACGCTACACCCTACACTCTACACCCTACACCCTACACGCTATACCCGACACCCTACACCCTACATGCTTCACCCTACACGCTACACTCTACACTCTACACCCTAAACGCTACATGCTACACTCTACACGCTACACTCTACACCCTACACGCTACACTCTACATCCTACACCCTACACGCTATACGCTACACTCTACACCCTACACCCTACACTCTACACCCTACACGCTACACGCTACACTCTACACCCTTCACCCTACACACGCTACACGCTACACCCTACACTCTACACGCTACATGCTACACTCTACACCCTACACGATACATGCTACACCCTACACGCTACAGCCTACACGCTACACGCTACACTCTACACCCTACAAGCTACACGCTACACGCTACACCCTACACTCTACACCCTACACCGTACACGCTACACGCTACACTCTACACGCTACACCCTTCACTCTACACCCTACACCCTACATGCTACACTCTACACCCTACACGGTACACCCTACAATCTACATGCTACATGCTACACTCTACACTCTACACCCTACACCCTACACGCTACATGCTACACTCTACACCCTACACGCTACACTCTACACCCTACACGCTACATGCTACACTCTACACCATACACCCTACACGCTACATGCTACACGCTACACTCTACACCCTACACGCTACACGCTAGGGTGTAGAGTGTAATATGTAGCGTGTAGTTTGTAGCGTTTAGCTTGTAGGGTGTAGCGTGTAGCGTGTAGGGTGTAGAGTGTAGGGTGTAGGATGTAGAGTGTAGGGTTTAGAGTGTAATTTGTAGCGTGTAGGGTGTAGCGTGTAGCATGTAGGGTGTAGGGTGTGGAGTGTAGGGTGTAGGGTGTAGAGTGTAGCGTGTAGCGTGTAGGGTGTAGAGTGTAGGGTGTAGCGTGTAGGGTGTAGAGTGTAGCGTGTAGGGTGTAGCGTGTAGCGTGCAGGGTGTAGAGTGTAGCGTATAGCGTGTAGGGTGTAGAGTGTAGGGTGTAGCGTGTAGGGTGTAGAGTGTAGGGTGTAGCGTGTAGGGTGTAGAGTGTAGCGTGTAGCGTGTAGAGTGTAGGGTGTAGGGTGTAGGGTGTAGCGTGTAGGGTGTAGAGTGTAGCGTGTAGCGTGTAGGGTGTAGGGTGTAGCATGTAGGGTGTAGGGTGTGGAGTGTAGGGTGTAGGGTGTAGAGTGTAGCGTGTAGCGTGTAGGGTGTAGAGTGTAGGGTGTAGCGTGTAGGGTGTAGAGTGTAGCGTGTAGGGTGTAGCGTGTAGCGTGCAGGGTGTAGAGTGTAGCGTATAGCGTGTAGAGTGTAGGGTGTAGGGTGTAGGGTGTAGCGTGTAGGGTGTAGAGTGTAGCGTGTAGCGTGTAGGGTGTAGGGTGTAGCATGTAGTGTGTAGCGTGTAGCGTGTAGGGTGTAGCGTGTAGCATGTAGCGTGTAGCGTGTAGCATGTAGAGTGTAGGGTGTAGGGTGTAGCATGTAGAGTGTAGGGTGTAGGGTGTAGCGTGTAGAGTGTAGGGTATAGAGTGTAGCGTCTAGGGTGTAGAGTGTAGCGTGTAGCGTGTAGGGTGTAGAGTGTAGCGTGTAGGGTGTAGAATATAGCGTGTAGAGAGTAGGGTGTAGGGTGTAGAGTGTAGGGTGTAGGGTGTAGAGTGTAACGTGTAGCGTGTAGGGTGTAGCATGTAGCGTGTAGGGTGTAGGGTGTAGAGTGTAGGGTGTAGCATGTAGGGTGTAGCGTGTAGCGTGTAGGGTGTAGGGTGTAGAGTGTAGGGTGTAGCGTGTAGGGTGTAGCGTGTATCGTGTAGCGTGTAGAGTGTAGCGTCTAGCGTATAGGGTGTAGCGTGTAGCGTGTAGATTGTAGCGTGTAGGGTGTAGGGTGTAGGGTGTAGCGTGTAGCGTGTAGGGTGTAGAGTGTAGCATGTAGTGTGTAGGGTGTAGGGTGTAGAGTGCAGAGTGTAGGGTGTAGAGTGTAGCGTGTAGAGTGTAGGGTGTAGAGTGTAGGGTGTAGAGTGTAACGTGTAGTGTGTAGGGTGTAGCGTGTAGGGTGTAGCATGTAGCGTGTAGGGTGCAGGGTGTAGAGTGTAACATGTAGCGTGTAGGGTGTAGCGTGTAGCGTGTATGGTGTAGCGTGTAGCGTGTAGTGTGTAGCGTGTAGGGTGTAGGGTGTAGAGTGTAGCGTGTAGGGTGTAGGGTGTAGAGTGCAGAGTGTAGGGTGTAGAGTGTAGCGTGTAGAGTGTAGGGTGTAGAGTGTAGGGTGTAGAGTGTAACGTGTAGTGTGTAGGGTGTAGCGTGTAGCGTGTAGGGTGTAGCGTGTAGCGTGTAGGGAGCAGGGTGTAGAGTGTAGCGTGTAGGGTGTAGAGTGTAACGTGTAGCGTGTAGGGTGTAGTGTGTAGGGTGTAGGGTGTAGAGTGTAACGTGTAGCGTGTAGGGTGTAGCGTGTAGCGTGTAGGGTGTAGGGTGTAGAGTGTAGCGTGTTGCATGTAGGGTGTAGAGTGTAGCGTGTAGAGTGTAGCGTGTAGCGTGTAGCGTGTAGAGTGTAGCGTGTAGGGTGTAGAGTATAGTGTGTAGCGTGTAGGGTGTATGGTGTAGAGTGTAGAGTGTAGCATGTAGCGTGTAGCGTGTAGAGTGTAGCGTGTAGGGTGTAGAGTGTAGCGTGTTGCATGTAGGGTGTACAGTGTAGCGTGTAGCGTGTAGAGTGTAGGGTGTAGAGTGTAGCGTGTAGCGTGTAGAGTGTAGGGTGTAGAGTGTAGCGTGTTGCGTGTGGAGTGTAGCGTGTAGCGTGTAGGTTGTAGAGTGTAGCGTGTAGCGTGTAGGGTGTAGGGTGTAGCGTGTAGCGTGTAGAGTGTAGAGTGTAGCGTGTAGCATGTAGAGTTTAGAGTGTAGCGTGTAGGGTGTAGAGTGTAGCGCGTAGCGTGTAGGGTGTAGGGTGTAGAGTGTAGCGTGTAGCGTGTAGTGTACGGTGTAGAGTGTAGGGTGTAGCGTGTAGGGTGTAGAGTGTAGCGTGTAGCGTGTAGCGTGTAGGGTGTAGGGTGTAGATTGTAGCGTGTAGGGTGCAGGGTGTAGAGTGTAGCGTGTAGGGTGTAGAGTGTAACGTATAGCGTGTAGGGTGTAGCGTGTAGCGTGTAGGGTGTAGGGTGTAGAGTGTAACGTGTAGCGTGTAGGGTGTAGCGTGTAGCGTGTAGGGTGTAGTGTGTAGCGTGTAGTGTGTAGCGTGTAGAGTGTAGGGTGTAGAGTGTAGCGTGTAGGGTGTAGCATGTAGCGTGTAGGGTGTAGGGTGTAGAGTGTAGAGTGTAGCGTTTAGGGTGAAGCATGTAGGGTGTAGGGTGTCGGGTATAGCGTGTAGGGTGTAGGGTGTAGAGTGTAGGGTGTAGCGTGTATGGTGTAGAGTGTAGCGTGTAGCGTGCAGAGTATAGCGTGTAGGGTGTAGCGTGTAGCGTGCAGAGTGTAGCGTGTAGGGTATAGAGTGTAGCGTGTTGCGTGTAGGGTGTAGAGTGTAGCGTGTAGCGTGTAGAGTGTAGAGTGTAGCGTGTAGCGTGTAGAGTGTAGGGTGTAGAGTATAGCGTGTAGCGTGTAGGGTGTAGGGTGTAGAGTGTAGAGTGTAGCATGTAGCGTGTAGCGTGTAGAGTGTAGCGTGTAGCGTGTAGAGTGTAGGGTGTAGCGTGTAGCGTGTAGCGTGTAGAGTGTAGGGTGTAGAGTGTAGCGTGTAGCGTGTAGAGTGTAGAGTGTAGAGTGTAGGGTGTAGCGTGTAGGGTGTAGAGTGTAGCGTGTAGCGTGTAGCGTGTAGGGTTAAGCTACACACTACACACTAAACACAAAAAGAAAAGGATATGCAAACCAATGGGATCCACGTTAAATAGTCAATTTTATTGTACAAAAATAGTAATCCACAAACAGAACCAGGCAAAACATACATTTAAAAACATTTAAAACACTAGTATGGCTGAATAGGCCATAAGTAATTTTACCCGAGGGAATGAAGGAAGCTAATACTTTACAGCATATGTGAGACAGGAGAAATAACCAGAGAGAAAAAATTGCTAGGTATGCGGGTACACCAATCTTAGTCAAATCTACATATAAGAAGCCTATTGTTTACTGCCAACTGTGACCCCCTGAGTACTATGACAGGAAACATATACTGCAGCCTAGTATCTGGAAGAAATACATCATGGATCCTATTTTGTTCAACACAGCATGCGTGCGCACAGTTGGTAAGCAAATGAAAGCAGACCCCTATAGAAAGGTAATCAGGGAAATAGATGTGCTGCAGTACTACAAAATCCTAGTTATTTGGATAAATGTATGCATACAGACGCCTTGTGGAAATACAAAGAATCAGGATCCAGTGTCCTAAGGCTTGGAAAAATGCCAGGCCATGCATGAAGTAAATAGGTGTAATTCCATAGCAGTTGTAAAGATAAGTTACCCAAGTCCTGTCCCTCGGGAAAAAAACAAAGGAAGCCCTTTACCCCTCGCGTATCGACGCTACTCAAGCGTCTTCATCAGAGGAAAAAGTGACACCCTACACGCTACACGCTACACTCTACACTCTACACGCTACACTCTACACCCTACACGCTACACCCTACACTACACGCTACATGCTACACTCTACACCCTACACAATACACGCTACTTGCTACACCCTACATGCTACACTCTACACGCTACACGCTACACGCTACACCCTACACGGTACACCCTACACCCTACACCCTACACGCTACAATCTACACGCTACACGCTACACACTATACGCTACACGCTAGACGCTACACTCTACACGCTACACGCTACACGCTACACCCTACACGCTACACCCTACACTCTACACCCTACACCCTACACGCTACATGCTACACTCTACACCCTACACAATACACGCTACTTGCTACACCCTACATGCTACACTCTACACGCTACACGCTACACGCTACACCCTACACGGTACACCCTACACCCTACACCCTACACGCTACAATCTACACGCTACACGCTACACACTATACGCTACACGCTAGACGCTACACTCTACACGCTACACGCTACACGCTACACCCTACACGCTACACCCTACACTCTACACCCTACACCCTACACGCTACACGCTACACGCTACACTCTACACCCTACACTCTACACCCTACACGCTACACGCTACACGCTACACTCTACACGCTAAACGCTACAGCTTATACCCTACACTCTACACCGTACACCCTACACGCTACACTCTACACCCTACACGCTGCACCCTACACCCTACACCCTACATGCTACACCCTACACTCTACACCCTACACCCTACACGCTACACTCTACACCCTACACCCTACTCTACATGCTACACGCTACACGGTACATGATACACGCTACACCCTACACGCTACACCCTACACGCTACACACTACACGCTACACTCTACACCCTACACGCTACACCCTACACCCTACTCCCTACACTCTACACGCTACACGCTACACCCTACACCCTACACTGTACACCATACACCCTGCACGCTACACTCTACACTCTGCTCCCTACTCTCTACACGCTACACTCTATACCCTACACTCTACACGCTACGCGCTACACGCTACACACTACACGCTACACCCTACACGCTACACTTTACACTCTACACGCTACACTCTACACTCTACACACTACACTCTACACCCTACACCCTACTCTACATGCTACACGCTACACGCTACATGCTACACCCTACACGCTACACCCTACACCCTACACGCTACACTCCACACCCTACACTCTACACCCTACACGCTACACGCTACACGCTACACGCTACACTCTACACGCTAAACGCTACAGCTTATACCATACTCTCTACACCGTACACCCTACACGCTACACTCTACACGCTACACGCTACACCCTACACCCTACACCCTACATGCTACACCCTACACTCTACACCCTACACGCTACACGCTACACGCTACACGCTACACTCTACACGCTAAACGCTACAGCTTATACCCTACACTCTACACCGTACACCCTACACGCTACACTCTACACCCTACACGCTACACTCTACACCCTACACGCTACACCCTACACTCTACACCCTGCACCCTACACACTACACGCTACTCGCTACACTCTACACCCTACACGCTACACTCTACACTCTACTCCCTACTCTCTACACTCTATACCCTACACTATACACGCTACGCGCTACACGCTACAAACTACACACTACACGCTACACTTTACACTCTACACGCTACACACTACACGCTACACGCTACACTCTACACCCTACACCCTACTCTACATGCTACACGGTACATGATACACGCTACACCCTACACGCTACACGCTACACCCTACACGCTACACGCTACACTCCACACCCTACACGCTACACCCTACACCCTACTCCCTACACTCTACACGCTACACCCTACACCCTACACTGTACACCCTACACCCTACATGCTACACTCTACACTCTGCTCCCTACTCTCTACACGCTACACTCTATACCCTACACTCTACACGCTACGCGCTACACGCTACACACTACACGCTACACCCTACACGCTACACTTTACACTCTACACGCTACACTCCACACTCTACACACTACACTCTACACCCTACACCCTACACCCTACTCTACATGCTACACGCTACACGCTACATGCTACACCCTACACGCTTCACCCTACACCCTACACGCTACACGCTACACGCTACACGCTACACTCTACACCCTACACTCTACACCCTACACGCTACACGCTACACGCTACACTCTACACGCTAAACGCTACAGCTTATACCCTACACTCTACACCGTACACCCTACACGCTACACTCTACACCCTGCACGCTACACCCTACACCCTACACCCTACATGCTACACCCTACACTCTACACCCTACACCCTACATGCTACACTCTACACCCTACACCCTACTCTACATGCTACACGCTACACGGTACATGATACACGCTACACCCTACACGCTACACGCTACACCCTACACGCTACACGCTACACGCTACACGCTACAATCTACACCCTACACGCTACACCCTACACCCTACTCCCTACACTCTACACGCTACACGCTACACCCTACACCCTACACTGTACACCCTACACCCTGCACGCTACACTCTATACCCTACACTCTACACGCTACGCGCTACACGCTACACACTACACGCTACACCCTACACGCTACACTTTACACTCTACACTCTGCTCCCTACTCTCTACACGCTACACTCTATACCCTACACTCTACACGCTACGCGCTACACGCTACACACTACACGCTACACCCTACACGCTACACTTTACACTCTACACGCTACACTCTACACTCTACACACTACACTCTACACCCTACACCCTACACCCTACTCTACATGCTACACGCTACACGCTACATGCTACACCCTACACGCTACACCCTACACCCTACACGCTACACGCTACACGCTACACTCTACACCCTACACTCTACACCCTACACGCTACACGCTACACGCTACACGCTACACTCTACACGCTAAACGCTACAGCTTATACCCTACACTCTACACCGTACACCCTACACGCTACACTCTACACCCTACACGCTACACCCTACACCCTACACCCTACATGCTACACCCTACACTCTACACCCTACACCCTACACGCTACACCCTACGCCCTGCACGCCACACACTACACTCTACACGCTACACCCTACACACTACACTCTACACGCTACACGCTACACGCTACACGCTACACTCTACACCCTACACGCTACACTCTACACCCTACACACTACACTCTATACGCTACACGGTACACGCTACACGCTACGCCCTACACCCTACACGCTACATGTTACACTCTACACCCTACACGCTACACTCTACACCCTACACGCTACACCCTACACCCTACACGCTACACGCTACACGCTACACTCTACACCCTACACGCTACACCCTACACTCTACACCCTACACGCTACACCCTACACTGTACACCCTACACCCTACACGCTACACTCTACACGCTACATGCTACACCCTACACTCTACACCCTACACGCTATACGCTACACTCTACACACTGCACGCTACACGCTACACGCTACACCCTACACGCTACACTCTACACGCTACACGCTACACTCTACACCATACACGCTACACCCTACACTCTACACCCTACACCCTACACGCTATACCCGACACCCTACACCCTACATGCTTCACCCTACACGCTACACTCTACACTCTACACCCTAAACGCTACATGCTACACTCTACACGCTACACTCTACACCCTACACGCTACACTCTACATCCTACACCCTACACGCTATATGCTACACTCTACACCCTACACCCTACACTCTACACCCTACACGCTACACGCTACACTCTACACCCTTCACCCTACACACGCTACACGCTACACCCTACACTCTACACGCTACATGCTACACTCTACACCCTACACGATACATGCTACACCCTACACGCTACAGCCTACACGCTACACGCTACACTCTACACCCTACAAGCTACACGCTACACGCTACACCCTACACTCTACACCCTACACCGTACACGCTACACGCTACACTCTACACGCTACACCCTTCACTCTACACCCTACACCCTACATGCTACACTCTACACCCTACACGGTACACCCTACAATCTACATGCTACATGCTACACTCTACACTCTACACCCTACACCCTACACGCTACATGCTACACTCTACACCCTACACGCTACACTCTACACCCTACACGCTACATGCTACACTCTACACCATACACCCTACACGCTACATGCTACACGCTACACTCTACACCCTACACGCTACACGCTAGGGTGTAGAGTGTAATATGTAGCGTGTAGTTTGTAGCGTTTAGCTTGTAGGGTGTAGCGTGTAGCGTGTAGGGTGTAGAGTGTAGGGTGTAGGATGTAGAGTGTAGGGTTTAGAGTGTAATTTGTAGCGTGTAGGGTGTAGCGTGTAGCATGTAGGGTGTAGGGTGTGGAGTGTAGGGTGTAGGGTGTAGAGTGTAGCGTGTAGCGTGTAGGGTGTAGAGTGTAGGGTGTAGCGTGTAGGGTGTAGAGTGTAGCGTGTAGGGTGTAGCGTGTAGCGTGCAGGGTGTAGAGTGTAGCGTATAGCGTGTAGGGTGTAGAGTGTAGGGTGTAGCGTGTAGGGTGTAGAGTGTAGGGTGTAGCGTGTAGGGTGTAGAGTGTAGCGTGTAGCGTGTAGAGTGTAGGGTGTAGGGTGTAGGGTGTAGCGTGTAGGGTGTAGAGTGTAGCGTGTAGCGTGTAGGGTGTAGGGTGTAGCATGTAGGGTGTAGGGTGTGGAGTGTAGGGTGTAGGGTGTAGAGTGTAGCGTGTAGCGTGTAGGGTGTAGAGTGTAGGGTGTAGCGTGTAGGGTGTAGAGTGTAGCGTGTAGGGTGTAGCGTGTAGCGTGCAGGGTGTAGAGTGTAGCGTATAGCGTGTAGAGTGTAGGGTGTAGGGTGTAGGGTGTAGCGTGTAGGGTGTAGAGTGTAGCGTGTAGCGTGTAGGGTGTAGGGTGTAGCATGTAGTGTGTAGCGTGTAGCGTGTAGGGTGTAGCGTGTAGCATGTAGCGTGTAGCGTGTAGCATGTAGAGTGTAGGGTGTAGGGTGTAGCATGTAGAGTGTAGGGTGTAGGGTGTAGCGTGTAGAGTGTAGGGTATAGAGTGTAGCGTCTAGGGTGTAGAGTGTAGCGTGTAGCGTGTAGGGTGTAGAGTGTAGCGTGTAGGGTGTAGAATATAGCGTGTAGAGAGTAGGGTGTAGGGTGTAGAGTGTAGGGTGTAGGGTGTAGAGTGTAACGTGTAGCGTGTAGGGTGTAGCATGTAGCGTGTAGGGTGTAGCATGTAGCGTGTAGGGTGTAGGGTGTAGAGTGTAGGGTGTAGCATGTAGGGTGTAGCGTGTAGCGTGTAGGGTGTAGGGTGTAGAGTGTAGGGTGTAGCGTGTAGGGTGTAGCGTGTATCGTGTAGCGTGTAGAGTGTAGCGTCTAGCGTATAGGGTGTAGCGTGTAGCGTGTAGATTGTAGCGTGTAGGGTGTAGGGTGTAGGGTGTAGCGTGTAGCGTGTAGGGTGTAGAGTGTAGCATGTAGTGTGTAGGGTGTAGGGTGTAGAGTGCAGAGTGTAGGGTGTAGAGTGTAGCGTGTAGAGTGTAGGGTGTAGAGTGTAGGGTGTAGAGTGTAACGTGTAGTGTGTAGGGTGTAGCGTGTAGGGTGTAGCATGTAGCGTGTAGGGTGCAGGGTGTAGAGTGTAACATGTAGCGTGTAGGGTGTAGCGTGTAGCGTGTATGGTGTAGCGTGTAGCGTGTAGTGTGTAGCGTGTAGGGTGTAGGGTGTAGAGTGTAGCGTGTAGGGTGTAGGGTGTAGAGTGCAGAGTGTAGGGTGTAGAGTGTAGCGTGTAGAGTGTAGGGTGTAGAGTGTAGGGTGTAGAGTGTAACGTGTAGTGTGTAGGGTGTAGCGTGTAGCGTGTAGGGTGTAGCGTGTAGCGTGTAGGGAGCAGGGTGTAGAGTGTAGCGTGTAGGGTGTAGAGTGTAACGTGTAGCGTGTAGGGTGTAGTGTGTAGGGTGTAGGGTGTAGAGTGTAACGTGTAGCGTGTAGGGTGTAGCGTGTAGCGTGTAGGGTGTAGGGTGTAGAGTGTAGCGTGTTGCATGTAGGGTGTAGAGTGTAGCGTGTAGAGTGTAGCGTGTAGCGTGTAGCGTGTAGAGTGTAGCGTGTAGGGTGTAGAGTATAGTGTGTAGCGTGTAGGGTGTATGGTGTAGAGTGTAGAGTGTAGCATGTAGCGTGTAGCGTGTAGAGTGTAGCGTGTAGGGTGTAGAGTGTAGCGTGTTGCATGTAGGGTGTACAGTGTAGCGTGTAGCGTGTAGAGTGTAGGGTGTAGAGTGTAGCGTGTAGCGTGTAGAGTGTAGGGTGTAGAGTGTAGCGTGTTGCGTGTGGAGTGTAGCGTGTAGCGTGTAGGTTGTAGAGTGTAGCGTGTAGCGTGTAGGGTGTAGGGTGTAGCGTGTAGCGTGTAGAGTGTAGAGTGTAGCGTGTAGCATGTAGAGTTTAGAGTGTAGCGTGTAGGGTGTAGGGTGTAGGGTGTAGCGTGTAGGGTGTAGAGTGTAGCGTGTAGCGTGTAGGGTGTAGGGTGTAGCATGTAGGGTGTAGGGTGTGGAGTGTAGGGTGTAGGGTGTAGAGTGTAGCGTGTAGCGTGTAGGGTGTAGAGTGTAGGGTGTAGCGTGTAGGGTGTAGAGTGTAGCGTGTAGGGTGTAGCGTGTAGCGTGCAGGGTGTAGAGTGTAGCGTATAGCGTGTAGAGTGTAGGGTGTAGGGTGTAGGGTGTAGCGTGTAGGGTGTAGAGTGTAGCGTGTAGCGTGTAGGGTGTAGGGTGTAGCATGTAGTGTGTAGCGTGTAGCGTGTAGGGTGTAGCGTGTAGCATGTAGCGTGTAGCGTGTAGCATGTAGAGTGTAGGGTGTAGGGTGTAGCATGTAGAGTGTAGGGTGTAGGGTGTAGCGTGTAGAGTGTAGGGTATAGAGTGTAGCGTCTAGGGTGTAGAGTGTAGCGTGTAGCGTGTAGGGTGTAGAGTGTAGCGTGTAGGGTGTAGAATATAGCGTGTAGAGAGTAGGGTGTAGGGTGTAGAGTGTAGGGTGTAGGGTGTAGAGTGTAACGTGTAGCGTGTAGGGTGTAGCATGTAGCGTGTAGGGTGTAGCATGTAGCGTGTAGGGTGTAGGGTGTAGAGTGTAGGGTGTAGCATGTAGGGTGTAGCGTGTAGCGTGTAGGGTGTAGGGTGTAGAGTGTAGGGTGTAGCGTGTAGGGTGTAGCGTGTATCGTGTAGCGTGTAGAGTGTAGCGTCTAGCGTATAGGGTGTAGCGTGTAGCGTGTAGATTGTAGCGTGTAGGGTGTAGGGTGTAGGGTGTAGCGTGTAGCGTGTAGGGTGTAGAGTGTAGCATGTAGTGTGTAGGGTGTAGGGTGTAGAGTGCAGAGTGTAGGGTGTAGAGTGTAGCGTGTAGAGTGTAGGGTGTAGAGTGTAGGGTGTAGAGTGTAACGTGTAGTGTGTAGGGTGTAGCGTGTAGGGTGTAGCATGTAGCGTGTAGGGTGCAGGGTGTAGAGTGTAACATGTAGCGTGTAGGGTGTAGCGTGTAGCGTGTATGGTGTAGCGTGTAGCGTGTAGTGTGTAGCGTGTAGGGTGTAGGGTGTAGAGTGTAGCGTGTAGGGTGTAGGGTGTAGAGTGCAGAGTGTAGGGTGTAGAGTGTAGCGTGTAGAGTGTAGGGTGTAGAGTGTAGGGTGTAGAGTGTAACGTGTAGTGTGTAGGGTGTAGCGTGTAGCGTGTAGGGTGTAGCGTGTAGCGTGTAGGGAGCAGGGTGTAGAGTGTAGCGTGTAGGGTGTAGAGTGTAACGTGTAGCGTGTAGGGTGTAGTGTGTAGGGTGTAGGGTGTAGAGTGTAACGTGTAGCGTGTAGGGTGTAGCGTGTAGCGTGTAGGGTGTAGGGTGTAGAGTGTAGCGTGTTGCATGTAGGGTGTAGAGTGTAGCGTGTAGAGTGTAGCGTGTAGCGTGTAGCGTGTAGAGTGTAGCGTGTAGGGTGTAGAGTATAGTGTGTAGCGTGTAGGGTGTATGGTGTAGAGTGTAGAGTGTAGCATGTAGCGTGTAGCGTGTAGAGTGTAGCGTGTAGGGTGTAGAGTGTAGCGTGTTGCATGTAGGGTGTACAGTGTAGCGTGTAGCGTGTAGAGTGTAGGGTGTAGAGTGTAGCGTGTAGCGTGTAGAGTGTAGGGTGTAGAGTGTAGCGTGTTGCGTGTGGAGTGTAGCGTGTAGCGTGTAGGTTGTAGAGTGTAGCGTGTAGCGTGTAGGGTGTAGGGTGTAGCGTGTAGCGTGTAGAGTGTAGAGTGTAGCGTGTAGCATGTAGAGTTTAGAGTGTAGCGTGTAGGGTGTAGAGTGTAGCGCGTAGCGTGTAGGGTGTAGGGTGTAGAGTGTAGCGTGTAGCGTGTAGTGTACGGTGTAGAGTGTAGGGTGTAGCGTGTAGGGTGTAGAGTGTAGCGTGTAGCGTGTAGCGTGTAGGGTGTAGGGTGTAGATTGTAGCGTGTAGGGTGCAGGGTGTAGAGTGTAGCGTGTAGGGTGTAGAGTGTAACGTATAGCGTGTAGGGTGTAGCGTGTAGCGTGTAGGGTGTAGGGTGTAGAGTGTAACGTGTAGCGTGTAGGGTGTAGCGTGTAGCGTGTAGGGTGTAGTGTGTAGCGTGTAGTGTGTAGCGTGTAGAGTGTAGGGTGTAGAGTGTAGCGTGTAGGGTGTAGCATGTAGCGTGTAGGGTGTAGGGTGTAGAGTGTAGAGTGTAGCGTTTAGGGTGAAGCATGTAGGGTGTAGGGTGTCGGGTATAGCGTGTAGGGTGTAGGGTGTAGAGTGTAGGGTGTAGCGTGTATGGTGTAGAGTGTAGCGTGTAGCGTGCAGAGTATAGCGTGTAGGGTGTAGCGTGTAGCGTGCAGAGTGTAGCGTGTAGGGTATAGAGTGTAGCGTGTTGCGTGTAGGGTGTAGAGTGTAGCGTGTAGCGTGTAGAGTGTAGAGTGTAGCGTGTAGCGTGTAGAGTGTAGGGTGTAGAGTATAGCGTGTAGCGTGTAGGGTGTAGGGTGTAGAGTGTAGAGTGTAGCATGTAGCGTGTAGCGTGTAGAGTGTAGCGTGTAGCGTGTAGAGTGTAGGGTGTAGCGTGTAGCGTGTAGCGTGTAGAGTGTAGGGTGTAGAGTGTAGCGTGTAGCGTGTAGAGTGTAGAGTGTAGCGTGTAGGGTGTAGAGTGTAGCGTGTAGCGTTTAGGGTGTAGGGTGTAGAGTGTAGCGTGTAGCGTGTAGAGTGTACGGTGTAGAGTGTAGGGTGTAGCGTGTAGGGTGTAGAGTGTAGCGTGTAGCGTGTAGCGTGTAGGGTTAAGCTACACACTACACACTAAACACAAAAAGAAAAGGATATGCAAACCAATGGGATCCACGTTAAATAGTCAATTTTATTGTACAAAAATAGTAATCCACAAACAGAACCAGGCAAAACATACATTTAAAAACATTTAAAACACTAGTATGGCTGAATAGGCCATAAGTAATTTTACCCGAGGGAATGAAGGAAGCTAATACTTTACAGCATATGTGAGACAGGAGAAATAACCAGAGAGAAAAAATTGCTAGGTATGCGGGTACACCAATCTTAGTCAAATCTACATATAAGAAGCCTATTGTTTACTGCCAACTGTGACCCCCTGAGTACTATGACAGGAAACATATACTGCAGCCTAGTATCTGGAAGAAATACATCATGGATCCTATTTTGTTCAACACAGCATGCGTGCGCACAGTTGGTAAGCAAATGAAAGCAGACCCCTATAGAAAGGTAATCAGGGAAATAGATGTGCTGCAGTACTACAAAATCCTAGTTATTTGGATAAATGTATGCATACAGACGCCTTGTGGAAATACAAAGAATCAGGATCCAGTGTCCTAAGGCTTGGAAAAATGCCAGGCCATGCATGAAGTAAATAGGTGTAATTCCATAGCAGTTGTAAAGATAAGTTACCCAAGTCCTGTCCCTCGGGAAAAAAACAAAGGAAGCCCTTTACCCCACGCGTATCGACGCTACTCAAGCGTCTTCATCAGAGGAAAAAGTGACACCCTACACGCTACACGCTACACTCTACACTCTACACGCTACACTCTACACCCTACACGCTACACCCTACACTACACGCTACATGCTACACTCTACACCCTACACAATACACGCTACTTGCTACACCCTACATGCTACACTCTACACGCTACACGCTACACGCTACACCCTACACGGTACACCCTACACCCTACACCCTACACGCTACAATCTACACGCTACACGCTACACACTATACGCTACACGCTAGACGCTACACTCTACACGCTACACGCTACACGCTACACCCTACACGCTACACCCTACACTCTACACCCTACACCCTACACGCTACATGCTACACTCTACACCCTACACAATACACGCTACTTGCTACACCCTACATGCTACACTCTACACGCTACACGCTACACGCTACACCCTACACGGTACACCCTACACCCTACACCCTACACGCTACAATCTACACGCTACACGCTACACACTATACGCTACACGCTAGACGCTACACTCTACACGCTACACGCTACACGCTACACCCTACACGCTACACCCTACACTCTACACCCTACACCCTACACGCTACACGCTACACTCTACACCCTACACTCTACACCCTACACGCTACACGCTACACGCTACACTCTACACGCTAAACGCTACAGCTTATACCCTACACTCTACACCGTACACCCTACACGCTACACTCTACACCCTACACGCTGCACCCTACACCCTACACCCTACATGCTACACCCTACACTCTACACCCTACACCCTACACGCTACACTCTACACCCTACACCCTACTCTACATGCTACACGCTACACGGTACATGATACACGCTACACCCTACACGCTACACCCTACACGCTACACACTACACGCTACACTCTACACCCTACACGCTACACCCTACACCCTACTCCCTACACTCTACACGCTACACGCTACACCCTACACCCTACACTGTACACCCTACACCCTGCACGCTACACTCTACACTCTGCTCCCTACTCTCTACACGCTACACTCTATACCCTACACTCTACACGCTACGCACTACACGCTACACACTACACGCTACACCCTACACGCTACACTTTACACTCTACACGCTACACTCTACACTCTACACACTACACTCTACACCCTACACCCTACTCTACATGCTACACGCTACACGCTACATGCTACACCCTACACGCTACACCCTACACCCTACACGCTACACTCCACACCCTACACTCTACACCCTACACGCTACACGCTACACGCTACACGCTACACTCTACACGCTAAACGCTACAGCTTATACCATACTCTCTACACCGTACACCCTACACGCTACACTCTACACGCTACACGCTACACCCTACACCCTACACCCTACATGCTACACCCTACACTCTACACCCTACACCCTACACGCTACACGCTACACCCTATGCCCTGCACGCCACACACTACACTCTACACGCTACACCCTACACGCTACACTCTACACGCTACACGCTACACGCTACACTCTACACCCTACACGCTACACTCTACACCCTACACACTACACTCTACACGCTACACGGTACACGCTACAAGCTACGCCCTACACCCTACACGCTACATGTTACACTCTACACCCTACACGCTACACTCTACACCCTACACGCTACACCCTACACCCTACACGCTACACACTACACGCTACACTCTACACCCTACACGCTGCACTCTATACGCTACACGGTAAACGCTACACGCTGCACCCTACACCCTACACGCTACACTCTACACGCTACAAGCTACACCCTACATTCTACACCCTACACGCTATACGCTACACTCTACACCCTGCACGCTACACGCTACACGCTACACCCTACACGCTACACTCTACACCCTACACGCTACACTCTACATGCTACACGCTACACCCTACACGCTACACTCTACACCCTACACGCTACACTCTACATGCTACACGCTACACCCTACACCCTACACTCTACACCCTACACGCTACACGCTACACTCTACACCCTACACCCTACACACGCTACACGCTACACGCTACACTCTACACCCTACACGCTACACTCTACACCCTACACGCTACACCCTACACTCTACACGCTACATGCTACACTCTACACCCTACACCCTACATGATACATGCTACACCCTACACGCTACAGCCTACACGCTACAAGCTACACTCTACACCCTACAAGCTACACGCTACACGCTACACCCTACACTCTACACCCTACACCCTACATGCTACACTCTACACCCTACACGGTACACCCTACAATCTACACGCTACATGCTACACTCTACACTCTACACTCTACACCCTACATGCTACACCCTACACCCTACACGCTACACTCTACACCCTACACGCTACACCCGACACTCTACACCCTACACCCTACACGCTACTCGCTACACTCTACACCCTACCCGCTACACTCTACACGCTACACCCTACACCCTACACGCTACACTCTACACGCTACACTCTACACTCTACACCATACACGCTACACCCTACACTCTACACCCTACACCCTACACGCTATACCCGACACCCTACACCCTACATGCTTCACCCTACACGCTACACTCTACACTCTACACTCTACACCCTACACGCTACACCCTACACTCTACACCCTCCACCCTACACGCTACACGCTACACTCCACACGCTACACCCTACACGCTACACGCTACACTCTACACCCTACACGCAACACCCTACACTCTACACCCTACACGCTACACCCTACACGCTACACTCTACACCCTACACCCTACACTCTACACCCTACACGCTACACGCTACACTCTACACCCTACCCCCTACACACGCTACACGCTACACGCTACACTCTACACCCTACACGCTACACTCTACACCCTACACGCTACACCCTACACTCTACACGCTACATGCTACACTCTACACCCTACACCCTACATGATACATGCTACACCCTACACGCTACAGCCTACACGCTACACGCTACACTCTACACCCTACAAGCTACACGCTACACGCTACACCCTACACTCTACACCCTACACCCTACATGCTACACTCTACACCCTACACGGTACACCCTACAATCTACACGCTACATGCTACACTCTACACTCTACACCCTACACCCTACACGCTACATGCTACACTCTACACCCTACACGCTACACTCTACACCCTACACGCTACACTCTACACTCTACACCCTACACGCTACATGCTACACGCTACACTCTACACCCTACACGCTACACGCTAGGGTGTAGAGTGTAATATGTAGCGTGTAGTTTGTAGCGTTTAGCTTGTAGGGTGTAGCGTGTAGCGTGTGGGGTGTAGAGTGTAGCGTGTAGCGTGTAGCATGTAGGGTGTAGGGTGTAGAGTGTAGAGTGTAGCGTGTAGGGTGTAGAGTGTAGGGTGTAGGATGTAGAGTGTAGGGTTTAGAGTGTAATGTGTAGCGTGTAGGGTGTAGCGTGTAGCATGTAGTGTGTAGGGTGTGGAGTGTAGGGTGTAGCGTGTAGGGTGTAGAGTGTAGCGTGTAGCGTGTAGGGTGTAGGGTGTAGAGTGTAGGGTGTAGCGTGTAGGGTGTAGAGTGTAGCGTGTAGGGTGTAGCGTGTAGCGTGTAGGGTGTAGAGTGTAGGGTGTAGCGTGTAGGGTGTAGAGTGTAGGGTGTAGCGTGTAGGGTGTAGAGTTTAGCGTGTAGCGTGTAGGGTGTAGGGTGTAGGGTGTAGGGTGTAGCGTATAGGGTGTAGAGTGTAGCGTGTAGCGTGTAGGGTGTAGGGTGTAGCGTGTAGTGTGTAGCGTGTAGCGTGTAGGGTGTAGCGTGTAGCATGTAGCGTGTAGCGTGTAGCATGTAGAGTGTAGGGTGTAGGGTGTAGGGTGTAGCATGTAGAGTGTAGGGTGTAGGGTGTAGCGTGTAGAGTGTAGGGTATAGAGTGTAGCATCTAGGGTGTAGAGTGTAGCGTGTAGCGTGTAGGGTGTAGAGTTTAGCGTGTAGGGTGTAGAATATAGCGTGTAGAGAGTAGGGTGTAGGGTGTAGAGTGTAGGGTGTAGGGTGTAGAGTGTAACGTGTAGCGTATAGGGTGTAGCGTGTAGCGTGTAGATTGTAGCGTGTAGGGTGTAGGGTGTAGCGTCTAGCGTGTAGGGTGTAGATTGTAGCGTGTAGCGTGTAGGGTGTAGGGTGTAGAGTGCAGAGTGTAGGGTGTAGAGTGTAACGTGTAGTGTGTAGGGTGTAGCGTGTAGCGTGTAGCGTGTAGTGTGTAGCGTGTAGGGTGTAGGGTAAAGAGTGTAGCATGTAGGGTGTAGCATGTAGCGTGTAGGGTGTAGGGTGTATAGTGTAGAGTGTAGCGTGTAGTGTGAAGCATGCAGGGTGTCGGGTATAGCGTGTAGGGTGTAGGGTGTAGAGTGTAGGGTGTAGCGTGTATGGTGTAGAGTGTAGCGTGTAGAGTGTAGCGTGTAGGGTGTAGGGTGTAGCGTGTAGCGTGCAGAGTGTAGCGTGTAGGGTGTAGAGTGTAGCGTGTAGCGTGTAGGGTGTAGCGTGTAGGGTGTAGAGTATAGTGTGTAGCGTGTAGGGTGTAGGGTGTAGAGTGTAGGGTGTAGCGTGTAGGGTGTAGGGTGTAGATTGTAGCGTGTAGGGTGTAGGGTGTAGCGTGTAGCGTGTAGGGTGTAGGGTGTAGAGTGTAGCGTGTAGCGTGTAGGGTGTAGGGTGTAGAGTGTAGAGTGTAGGGTGTAGAGTGTAGCGTGTAGAGTGTAGGGTGTAGAGTGTAGGGTGTAGAGTGTAACATGTAGCGTGTATTGTGTAGCGTGTAGCGTGAAGGGTGCAGGGTGTAGAGTGTAGCGTGTAGGGTGTAGAGTGTAACGTGTAGCGTGTAGGGTGTAGCATGTAGCGTGTAGGGTGTAGGGTGTAGAGTGTAACGTGTAGCGTGTAGGGTGTAGCGTGTAGGGTGTAGCGTGTAGTGTGTAGCGTGTAGAGTGTAGGGTGTAGAGTGTAGCGTGTAGGTTGTAGCATGTAGCGTGTAGGGTGTAGGGTGTAGAGTGTAGAGTGTAGCGTCTAGCGTATACGGTGTAGCGTGTAGATTGTAGCGTGTAGGGTGTAGGGTGTAGGGTGTAGCGTGTAGCGTGTAGCATGTAGGGTGTAGGGTGTAGAGTGTAGGGTGTAGAGTGTAGCATGTAGGGTGTAGCATGTAGCGTGTAGGGTGTAGGGTGTATAGTGTAGAGTGTAGCGTGTAGTGTGAAGCATGCAGGGTGTAGGGTGTCGGGTATAGCGTGTAGGGTGTAGGGTGTAGAGTGTAGGGTGTAGCGTGTATGGTGTAGAGTGTAGCGTGTAGAGTGTAGCGTGTAGGGTGTAGCGTGTAGCGTGCAGAGTGTAGCGTGTAGGGTGTAGAGTGTAGCGTGTTGCGTGTAGGGTGTAGCGTGTAGGGTGTAGAGTATAGTGTGTAGCGTGTAGGGTGTAGGGTGTAGAGTGTAGGGTGTAGCGTGTAGCGTGTAGGGTGTAGGGTGTAGATTGTAGCGTGTAGGGTGTAGGGTGTAGCGTGTAGCGTGTAGGGTGTAGGGTGTAGAGTGTAGCGTGTAGCGTGTAGGGTGTAGGGTGTAGAGTGTAGAGTGTAGGGTGTAGAGTGTAGCGTGTAGAGTGTAGGGTGTAGAGTGTAGGGTGTAGGGTGTAGAGTGTAACGTGTAGCGTGTAGGGTGTAGCGTGTAGCGTGTAGGGTGTGGAGTGTAGCGTGTAGGGTGTAGCGTGTAGCGTGTAGGGTGTAGCGTGTAGTGTGTAGCGTGTAGAGTGTAGGGTGTAGAGTGTAGAGTGTAGCGTGTAGGGTGCAGCATGTAGGGTGTAGGGTGTCGGGTATAGCGTGTAGGGTGTAGGGTGTAGAGTGTAGGGTGTAGCGTGTATGGTGTAGAGTGTAGCGCGTAGCGTGCAGAGTGTAGCGTGCAGGGTGTAGGGTGTAGCGTGTAGGGTGTAGAGTGTAGCGTGTAGGGTGTAGAGTGTAGCGTGTTGCGTGTAGGGTGTAGAGTGTAGCGTGTAGCGTGTAGCGTGTAGAGTGTAGCGTGTAGAGTGTAGCGTGTAGCGTGTAGCGTGTAGAGTGTAGGGTGTAGCGTGTAGGGTGTAGAGTGTAGGGTGTAGCGTGTAGGGTGTAGAGTGTAGCGTGTAGCGTGTAGCGTGTAGGGTGTAGGGTGTAGGGTGTAGCGTGTAGGGTGTAGAGTGTAGCGTGTAGCGTGTAGGGTGTAGGCTGTAGGGTGTAGCGTGTAGTGTGTAGAGTGTAGCGTGTAGCGTGTAGGGTGTAGCGTGTAGCATGTATCGTGTAGCGTGTAGCATGTAGAGTGTAGGGTGTAGGGTGTAGGGTGTAGCATGTAGAGTGTAGGGTGTAGGGTGTAGCGTGTAGAGTGTAGGGTATAGAGTGTAGCGTGTAGCGTGTAGAGAGTAGGGTGTAGAGTGTAGAGTGTAGCGTGTAGGGTGTAGAGTGTAGCGTGTAGAGTGTATTGTGTAGAATGTAGAGTGTAGCATGTAGCGTGTAGAGTGTAGGGTGTAGAGTGTAGCGTGTAGGGTGTAGAGTGTAGCGTGTAGAGTGTAGCGAGTAGGGTGTAGCGTGTCGGGTGTAGGGTGTAGGGTGTAGCGTGTAGTTTGTAGGGTGTAGGGTGTAGGGTCTTGCGTGTAGGGTGTAGAGTGTAGCGTGTAGCGTGTAGAGTGTAGCGTGTAGGGTGTAGGGTGTAGCGTGTAGTGTGTAGGGTGTAGGGTGTAGAGTGTAGGGTGTAGCATGTAGGGTGTAGGGTGTAGCATGTAGGGTGTAGAGTGTAGCGTGTAGGGTGTACGGTGTAGAGTGTAGGGTATAAGCTGTAGCGTTTAGCGTGTAGGGTGTAGCGTGTAGCGTGTAGGGTGTAGAGTATAGCATGTAGAGAGTAGGGTGTAGGGTGTAGGGTGTAGAGTGTAACGTGTAGCATGTAGGGTGTAGCGTGTAGCGTGTAGCGTGTAGGGTGTAGGGTGTAGAGTGTAGGGTGAAGGGTGTAGCGTGTAGCGTGTAGCGTGTAGGGTGTAGGGTGTAGATTGTAGCGTGTAGGGTGCAGGGTGTAGAGTGTAGCGTGTAGGGTGTAGAGTGTAACGTGTAGCGTGTAGGGTGTAGCGTGTAGGGTGTAGGGTGTAGAGTGTAACGTGTAGCGTGTAGGGTGTAGCGTGTAGCGTGTAGGGTGTAGCGTGTAGCGTGTAGTGTGTAGCGTGTAGAGTGTAGGGTGTAGAGTGTAGCGTGTAGGGTGTAGCATGTAGCGTGTAGGGTGTAGGGTGTAGAGTGTAGAGTGTAGCGTGTAGGGTGAAGCATGTAGGGTGTAGGGTGTCGGGTATAGCGTGTAGGGTGTAGGGTGTAGAGTGTAGGGTGTAGCGTGTATGGTGTAGTGTAGCGTGTAGCGTGCAGAGCATAGCGTGTAGGGTGTAGCGTGTAGCGTGCAGAGTGTAGCGTGTAGGGTGTAGAGTGTAGCGTGTTGCGTGTAGGGTGTAGAGTGTAGCGTGTAGCGTGTAGGGTGTAGGGTGTAGAGTGTAGAGTGTAGCATGTAGCGTGTAGCGTGTAGAGTGTAGCGTGTAGCGTGTAGAGTGTAGGGTGTAGCGTGTAGCGTGTAGCGTGTAGAGTGTAGGGTGTAGAGTGTAGCGTGTAGCGTGTAGAGTGTAGAGTGTAGCGTGTAGCGTGTAGGGTGTAGAGTGTAGCGTGTAGCGTGTAGGGTGTAGGGTGTAGAGTGTAGCGTGTAGCGTGTAGAGTGAACGGTGTAGAGTGTAGGGTGTAGCGTGTAGGGTGTAGAGTGTAGCGTGTAGCGTGTAGCGTGTAGGGTTAAGCTACACACTACACACTAAACACAAAAAGAAAAGGATATGCAAACCAATGGGATCCACGTTAAATAGTCAATTTTATTGTACAAAAATAGTAATCCACAAACAGAACCAGGCAAAACATACATTTAAAAACATTTAAAACACTAGTATGGCTGAATAGGCCATAAGTAATTTTACCCGAGGGAATGAAGGAAGCTAATACTTTACAGCATATGTGAGACAGGAGAAATAACCAGAGAGAAAAAATTGCTAGGTATGCGGGTACACCAATCTTAGTCAAATCTACATATAAGAAGCCTATTGTTTACTGCCAACTGTGACCCCCTGAGTACTATGACAGGAAACATATACTGCAGCCTAGTATCTGGAAGAAATACATCATGGATCCTATTTTGTTCAACACAGCATGCGTGCGCACAGTTGGTAAGCAAATGAAAGCAGACCCCTATAGAAAGGTAATCAGGGAAATAGATGTGCTGCAGTACTACAAAATCCTAGTTATTTGGATAAATGTATGCATACAGACGCCTTGTGGAAATACAAAGAATCAGGATCCAGTGTCCTAAGGCTTGGAAAAATGCCAGGCCATGCATGAAGTAAATAGGTGTAATTCCATAGCAGTTGTAAAGATAAGTTACCCAAGTCCTGTCCCTCGGGAAAAAAACAAAGGAAGCCCTTTACCCCACGCGTATCGACGCTACTCAAGCGTCTTCATCAGAGGAAAAAGTGACACCCTACACGCTACACGCTACACTCTACACTCTACACGCTACACTCTACACCCTACACGCTACACCCTACACTCTACACGCTACATGCTACACTCTACACCCTACACAATACTCGCTACTTGCTACACCCTACATGCTACACTCTACACGCTACACGCTACACGCTACACCCTACACGGTACACCCTACACCCTACACCCTACACGCTACAATCTACACGCTACACGCTACACACTATACGCTACACGCTAGACGCTACACGCTACACACTACACCCTACACGCTACACCCTACACTCTACACCCTACAACCTACACGCTACACGCTACACGCTACACGCTACACCCTACACGCTACACCCTACACTCTACACCCTACACCCTACACGCTACACGCTACACGATACACCCTACACGCTACACCCTACACTCTACACCCTACACGCTACACCCTACACACTACACGTTACACTCTACACCCTACACCCTACACTCTACACCCTACACCCTACTCTCTACACTCTACACTCTACACCCTACACGCTACACTCTACACCCTACACCCTACACGCTACACGCTACACTCTACACGCTAAACGCTACAGCTTATACCCTACACTCTACACCGTACACCCTACATGCTACACTCTACACCCTACACGCTACACCCTACACCCTACACCCTACATGCTACACCCTACACTCTACACCCTACACCCTACACGCTACACCCTACGCCCTGCACGCCACACACTACACTCTACACGCTACACCCTACACCCTACACTGTACACCCTACACCCTACAAGCTACACGCTACACTCTACACGCTACACCCTACACTCTACACCCTACACCCTACACGCTATACGCTACACTCTACACCTGCACGCTACACGCTGCACCCTACACGCTACACTCTACACCCTACATGCTACACCCTACACTCTACACCCTACACCCTACACACTACACGCTACTCGCTACACTCTACACCCTACACGCTACACTCTACACTCTACTCCCTACTCTCTACATGCTACACTCTATACCCTACACTCTACACGCTACGCGCTACACGCTACACACTACACACTACACGCTACACTTTACACTCTACACGCTACACACTACACGCTACACGCTACACTCTACACCCTACACCCTACTCTACATGCTACACGCTACACGGTACATGATACACGCTACACCCTACTCGCTACACGCTACACCCTACACGCTACACGCTACACTCTACACTCTGCTCCCTACTCTCTACATGCTACACTCTATACCCTACACTCTACACGCTACGCGCTACACGCTACACACTACACGCTACACCCTACACGCTACACTTTACACTCTACACGCTACACTCCACACTCTACACACTACACTCTACACCCTACACCCTACACCCTACTCTACATGCTACACGCTACACGCTACATGCTACACCCTACACGCTTCACCCTACACCCTACACGCTACACGCTACACGCTACACTCTACACCCTACACTCTACACCCTACACGCTACACGCTACACGCTACACTCTACACGCTAAACGCTACAGCTTATACCCTACACTCTACACCGTACACCCTACACGCTACACTCTACACCCTACACGCTACACCCTACACCCTACATGCTACACCCTACACTCTACACCCTACACGCTACACTCTACACCCTACACCCTACTCTACATCCTACACGCTACACGGTACATGATACACGCTACACCCTACACGCTACACGCTACACCCTACACGCTACACGCTACACGCTACACTCTACACCCTACACGCTACACCCTACACCCTACTCCCTACACTCTACACGCTACACGCTACACCCTACACCCTACACTGTACACCCTACACTCTGCACGCTACACTCTACACTCTGCTCCCTACTCTCTACACGCTACACTCTAAACCCTACACTCTACACGCTACACCCTACACCCTACACTCTACATGCTACACCCTACACCCTACACTCTACTTGCTACCCGCTACACGCTACATGCTACACGCTACACCCTACACGCTACACTCTACACCCTACACCCTACACGCTACACTCTACTCCCTACACGCTACACCCTACACTCTACACCCTACACCCTACACGCTACTCGCTACACTCTACACCCTACCCGCTACACTCTACACTCTACACGCTACACGCTACACTCTACACCCTACACGCAACACGCTACACTCTACACCCTACACGCTACACTCTGCACGCTACACGCTACACCCTACACCCTACACCCTACACGCTACACGCTACACTCTACACCATACACGCTACACCCTACACTCTACACCCTACACGCTATACCCGACACACTACACCCTACATGCTTCACCCTACACGCTACACTCTACACTCTACACCCTACACGATACATGCTACACTCTACACGCTACACTCTACACCCTACACGCTACACTCTACATCCTACACCCTACACGCTATACGCTACACTCTACACCCTGCACGCTACACGCTACACTCTACACCCTACACGCTACACTCTACACCCTACACGCTACACCCTACACTCTACACTCTCCACCCTACACGCTACACGCTACACTCTACACGCTACACCCTACACGCTACACTCTACACCCTACACGCAACACCCTACACTCTACACCCTACACCCTAAACCCTACACGCTACACCCTACACGCTACACTCTAAACCCTACACCCTACACTCTACACCCTACACGCTACACGCTACACTCTACACCCTACACCCTACACACGCTACACGCTACACCCTACACTCTACACGCTACATGCTACACTCTACACCCTACACGATACATGCTACACCCTACACGCTACAGCCTACACGCTACACGCTACACTCTACACCCTACAAGCTACACGCTACACGCTACACCCTACACGCTACACGCTAGGGTGTAGAGTGTAATATGTAGCGTGTAGTTTGTAGCGTTTAGCTTGTAGGGTGTAGCGTGTAGCGTGTAGGGTGTAGAGTGTAGCGTGTAGCGTGTAGCATGTAGGGTGTAGGGTGTAGAGTGTAGAGTGTAGCGTGTAGGGTGTAGAGTGTAGGGTGTAGGATGTAGAGTGTAGGGTTTAGAGTGTAATGTGTAGCGTGTAGGGTGTAGCGTGTAGCATGTAGGGTGTAGGGTGTGGAGTGTAGGGTGTAGCGTGTAGAGTGTAGAGTGTAGCGTGTAGCGTGTAGGGTGTAGAGTGTAGGGTGTAGCGTGTAGGGTGTAGAGTGTAGCGTGTAGGGTGTAGCGTGTAGCGTGCAGGGTGTAGAGTGTAGCGTATAGCGTGTAGGGTGTAGAGTGTAGGGTGTAGCGTGTAGAGTGTAGAGTGTAGGGTGTAGCGTGTAGGGTGTAGAGTGTAGCGTGTAGCGTGTAGGGTGTAGGGTGTAGGGTGTAGCGTGTAGGGTGTAGAGTGTAGCGTGTAGCGTGTAGGGTGTAGGGTGTAGGGTGTAGCATGTAGTGTGTAGCGTGTAGCGTGTAGGGTGTAGCGTGTAGCATGTAGCGTGTAGCGTGTAGCATGTAGAGTGTAGGGTGTAGGGTGTAGCATATAGAGTGTAGGGTGTAGGGTGTAGCGTGTAGAGTGTAGGGTATAGAGTGTAGCGTCTAGGGTGTAGAGTGTAGCGTGTAGCGTGTAGGGTGTAGAGTGTAGCGTGTAGGGTGTAGAATATAGCGTGTAGAGAGTAGGGTGTAGGGTGTAGAGTGTAGGGTGTAGGGTGTAGAGTGTAACGTGTAGCGTGTAGGGTGTAGCGTGTAGCGTGTAGGGTGTAGGGTGTAGAGTGTAGGGTGTAGCGTGTAGCGTGTAGGGTGTAGAGTGTAGCGTGTAGTGTGTAGGGTGTAGGGTGTAGAGTGCAGAGTGTAGGGTGTAGAGTGTAGCGTGTAGAGTGTAGGGTGTAGAGTGTAGGGTGTAGAGTGTAACGTGTAGTGTGTAGGGTGTAGCGTGTAGCGTGTAGGGTGTAGCGTGTAGCGTGTAGGGTGCAGGGTGTAGAGTGTAACGTGTAGCGTGTAGGGTGTAGCGTGTAGCGTGTAGGGTGTAGCGTGTAGCGTGTATTGTGTAGCGTGTAGGGTGTAGGGTGTAGAGTGTAGCGTGTAGGGTGTAGGGTGTAGAGTGCAGAGTGTAGGGTGTAGAGTGTAGCGTATAGAGTGTAGGGTGTAGAGTGTAGGGTGTAGAGTGTAACGTGTAGTGTGTAGGGTGTAGCGTGTAGGGTGTAGCGTGTAGCGTGTAGGGAGCAGGGTGTAGAGTGTAGCGTGTAGGGTGTAGAGTGTAATGTGTAGCGTGTAGGGTGTAGTGTGTAGGGTGTAGGGTGTAGAGTGTAACGTGTAGCGTGTAGGGTGTAGCGTGTAGCGTGTAGGGTGTAGCGTGTAGCGTGTAGTGTGTAGCGTGTAGGGTGTAGGGTGTAGAGTGTAGCGTGTTGCGTGTAGGGTGTAGAGTGTAGCGTGTAGAGTGTAGCGTGTAGCGTGTAGCGTGTAGAGTGTACCATGTAGGGTGTAGAGTATAGTGTGTAGCGTGTAGGGTGTATGGTGTAGAGTGTAGAGTGTAGCATGTAGCGTGTAGCGTGTAGAGTGTAGCGTGTAGGGTGTAGAGTGTAGCGTGTTGCATGTAGGGTGTACAGTGTAGCGTGTAGCGTGTAGAGTGTAGCGCGTAGCGTGTAGGGTGTAGGGTGTAGGGTGTAGAGTGTAGCGTGTAGCGTGTAGAGTGTACGGTGTAGAGTGTAGGGTGTAGCGTGTAGGGTGTAGAGTGTAGCGTGTAGCGTGTAGCGTGTAGGGTGTAGGGTGTAGATTGTAGCGTGTAGGGTGCAGGGTGTAGAGTGTAGCGTGTAGGGTGTAGAGTGTAACGTGTAGCGTGTAGGGTGTAGCGTGTAGCGTGTAGGGTGTAGGGTGTAGAGTGTAACGTGTAGCGTGTAGGGTGTAGCGTGTAGCGTGTAGGGTGTAGCGTGTAGCGTGTAGTGTGTAGCGTGTAGAGTGTAGGGTGTAGAGTGTAGCGTGTAGGGTGTAGCATGTAGCGTGTAGGGTGTAGAGTGTAGAGTGTAGCGTTTAGGGTGAAGCATGTAGGGTGTAGGGTGTCGGGTATAGCGTGTAGGGTGTAGGGTGTAGAGTGTAGGGTGTAGCGTGTATGGTGTAGAGTGTAGCGTGTAGCGTGCAGAGTATAGCGTGTAGGGTGTAGCGTGTAGCGTGCAGAGTGTAGCGTGTAGGGTATAGAGTGTAGCGTGTTGCGTGTAGGGTGTAGAGTGTAGCGTGTAGCGTGTAGCGTGTAGAGTGTAGAGTGTAGCGTGTAGCGTGTAGAGTGTAGCGTGTAGGGTGTAGAGTATAGCGTGTAGCGTGTAGGGTGTAGGGTGTAGAGTGTAGAGTGTAGCATGTAGCCACCGATCAACCAACCGCTGCACGATCAGCTCTATCCTCACCTACTGTATTCTCACCCATCCCTTGTAGATTGTGAGCCCTCGCGGGCAGGGTCCTCACTCCTCCTGTACCAGTTATGACTTGTATTGTTCAAGATTATTGTACTTGTTTTTATTATGTATACCCCTCCTCACTTGTAAAGCGCCATGGAATAAATGGCGATATAACAATAAATAATAATAATAATAATAATGTAGCGTGTAGCGTGTAGCGTGTAGAGTGTAGCGTGTAGCGTGTAGAGTGTAGGGTGTAGCGTGTAGCGTGTAGCGTGTAGAGTGTAGGGTGTAGAGTGTAGCGTGTAGCGTGTAGAGTGTAGAGTGTAGCGTGTAGCGTGTAGGGTGTAGAGTGTAGCGTGTAGTGTGTAGGGTGTAGGGTGTAGAGTGTAGCGTGTAGCGTGTAGAGTGTACGGTGTAGAGTGTAGGGTGTAGCGTGTAGGGTGTAGAGTGTAGCGTGTAGCGTGTAGCGTGTAGGGTTAAGCTACACACTACACACTAAACACAAAAAGAAAAGGATATGCAAACCAATGGGATCCACGTTAAATAGTCAATGTTATTGTACAAAAACAGTAATCCACAAACAGAACCAGGCAAAACATGCATTTAAAAACATTTAAAACACTAGTATGGCTGAATAGGCCATAAGTAATTTTACCCGAGGGAATGAAGGAAGCTAATACTTTACAGCATATGTGAGACAGGAGAAATAACCAGAGAGAAAAAATTGCTAGGTATGCGGGTACACCAATCTTAGTCAAATCTACATATAAGAAGCCTATTGTTTACTGCCAACTGTGACCCCCTGAGTACTATGACAGGAAACATATACTCCAGCCTAGTATCTGGAAGAAATACATCATGGATCCTATTTTGTTCAACACAGCATGCGTGCGCACAGTTGGTAAGCAAATGAAAGCAGACCCCTATAGAAAGGTAATCAGGGAAATAGATATGCTGCAGTACTACAAAATCCTAGTTATTTGGATAAATGTATGCATACAGACGCCTTGTGGAAATACAAAGAATCAGGATCCATTGTCCTAAGGCTTGGAAAAATGCCAGGCCATGCATGAAGTAAATAGGTGTAATTCCATAGCAGTTGTAAAGATAAGTTACCCAAGTCCTGTCCCTCGGGAAAAAAACAAAGGAAGCCCTTTACCCCACGCGTATCGACGCTACTCAAGCGTCTTCATCAGAGGAAAAACCCTACACGCTACACGCTACACTCTACACTCTACACGCTACACTCTACACCCTACACGCTACACCCTACACTCTACACGCTACATGCTACACTCTACACCCTACACAATACACGCTACTTGCTACACCCTACATGCTACACTCTACACGCTACACGCTACACGCTACACCCTACACGGTACACCCTACACCCTACACCCTACACGCTACAATCTACACGCTACACGCTATACGCTACACGCTAGACGCTACACTCTACACGCTACACGCTACACCCTACACGCTACACCCTACACTCTACACCCTACAACCTACACGCTACACGCTACACGCTACACCCTACACGCTACACCCTACACTCTACACCCTACACCCTACACGCTACACGCTACACGCTACACCCTACACGCTACACCCTACACTCTACACCCTACACGCTACACCCTACACGCTACACGTTACACTCTACACCCTACACCCTACACTCTACACCCTACACCCTACTCTCTACACTCTACACTCTACACCCTACACGCTACACTCTACACCCTACACGCTACACGCTACACGCTACACTCTACACGCTAAACGCTACAGCTTATACCCTACACTCTACACCGTACACCCTACATGCTACACTCTACACCCTACACGCTACACCCTACACCCTACACCCTACATGCTACACCCTACACTCTACACCCTACACCCTACACGCAACACCCTACGCCCTGCACGCCACACACTACACTCTACACGCTACACCCTACACCCTACACTGTACACCCTACACCCTACACGCTACACGCTACACTCTACACGCTACACCCTACACTCTACACCCTACACCCTACACGCTATACGCTACACTCTACACCTGCACGCTACACGCTACACCCTACACGCTACACTCTACACCCTACACGCTACACCCTACACTCTACACCCTACACCCTACACACTACACGCTACTCGCTACACTCTACACCCTACACGCTACACTCTACACTCTATTCCCTACTCTCTACACGCTACACTCTATACCCTACACTCTACACGCTACGCGCTACACGCTACACACTACACACTACACGCTACACTTTACACTCTACACGCTACACACTACACGCTACACGCTACACTCTACACCCTACACCCTACTCTACATGCTACACGCTACACGGTACATGATACACGCTACACCCTACTCGCTACACGCTACACCCTAAACGCTACACGCTACACTCCACACCCTACATGCTACACCCTACACCCTTCTCCCTACACTCTACACGCTACACGCTACACCCTACACCCTACACTGTACATCCTACACGCTACACTCTACACTCTGCTCCCTACTCTCTACACGCTACACTCTATACCCTACACTCTACACGCTACGCGCTACACACTACACGCTACACCCTACACGCTACACTTTACACTCTACACGCTACACTCCACACTCTACACACTACACTCTACACCCAACACCCTACACCCTACTCTACATGCTACACGCTACACGCTACATGCTACACCCTACACGCTTCACCCTACACCCTACACGCTACACACTACACGCTACACTCTACACCCTACACTCTACACCCTACACGCTACACGCTACACGCTACACTCTACACGCTAAACGCTACAGCTTATACCCTACACTCTACACCGTACACCCTACACGCTACACTCTACACCCTACACGCTACACCCTACACCCTACACCCTACATGCTACACCCTACACTCTACACCCTACACCCTACTCGCTACACTCTACACCCTACACCTTACTCTACATGCTACACGCTACACGGTACATGATACACGCTACACCCTACACGCTACACGCTACACCCTACACTCTACACGCTACACTCTACACCCTACACTCTACACTCTACACCCAACACCCTACACGCTACACGCTACACTCTACACCCTACACCCTACACGCTACACGCTACACCCTACACCCTACACGCTACAATCTACACCCTACACCCTACACGCTACACGCTACACCCTACACTCTACACCCTACACCCTACACGCTACACACTATACTCTACACCCTACACGCTACACCCTACACGCAACACGCTACACTCTACACCCTACACACTACACTCTGCACGCTACACGCTACACCCTACACCCTACACGCTACACTCTACACGCTACACTCTACACCATACACGCTACACCCTACACTCTACACCCTACACCCTACACGCTATACCCGACACCCTACACCCTGCATGCTTCACCCTACACGCTACAATCTACACCCTACACCCTACACGCTACATGCTACACCCTACACGCTACACTCTACACCCTACACCCTACACGCTACACACTACACGCTACACGCTACACCCTACACACTACACGTTACACTCTACACCCTACACTCTGCACTCTACACCCTACACCCTACACGCTACACGCTACAATCTACACCCTACACGCTACACCCTACACCCTACACCCTACACGCTACAATCTACACGCTACACGCTACACCCTATACGCTAGACGCAACACTCTACACGCTACACGATACACGCTACACCCTACACACTACACCCTACACTCTACACCCTACACCCTACACGCTACACGCTACACGCTACACCCTACACGCTACACCCTACACTCTACACCCTACACCCTACACGCTACACGCTACACCCTACACGCTACACGTTACACTCTACACCCTACACTCTACACCCTACACCCTACTCTCTACACGCTATATTCTACACCCTACACGCTACACTCTACACCCTACACGCTACACTCTACACCCTAGACGCTACACTCTATACCCTACACTCTACACGCTACACCCTACACCCTACACTCTACATGCTACACCCTACACCCTACACTCTACATGCTACACGCTACACGCTACATGCTACACGCTACACCCTACACGCTACACGCTACACACTACACGCTACACCCTACACCCTACACCCTACACGCTACACACTACACTCTACACCCTACACGCTACACCCTACACCCTACACCCTACACTCTACACGCTACACTCTACACCCTACACGCTACACCCTACACTCTACACCCTACACGCTACACCCTACACTCTACACCCTACACGCTATACGCTACACTCTACACCCTGCACGCTACACGCTACACCCTACACGCTACACTCTACACCCTACACGCTACACCCTACACTCTACACCCTACACCCTACACGCTACACGCTACACTCTACACCCTACACGCTACACCCTACACTCCACACCCTACACCCTACATGCTACACGCTACACCCTACACGCTACACATTACACTCTAAACCCTACACTCTACATCCTACACCCTACACTCTACACCCTACACGCTACACTCTACACTCTACACCCTACACCCTACATGCTACACGCTACACGCTACACTCTACACCCCACACGCTACACGCTACACCCTACAAGCTAAACGCTACAAACTACACGCTACATATTACACTCTACACCCTAGCGTGTAGCGTGTCGGGTGTAGAGTGTAGCGTGTAGCATGTAGCGTGTAGGGTGTAGGGTGTAGAGTGTAGCATGTAGCGTGTAGGGTGTAGAGTGTAGCGTGTAGGGTGTAGAGTGTAGCATGTAGCGTGTAGGGTGTAGGGTGTAGAGTGTAGAGTGTAGCATGTAGCGTGTAGATTGTAGGGTGTACCGTGTAGGGTGTAGAGTGTAGCATGTAGGGTGTAGGGTGTAGAGTGAAGGGTGTAGCGTGTAGAGTGTAGCGTGTAGGGTGAAGCATGTAGGGTGTCGGGTATAGCGTGTAGGGTGTAGGGTGTAGAGTGTAGGGTGTAGCGTGTATGGTGTAGAGTGTAGCGTGTAGCGTGTAGAGTGTAGCGTGTAGGGTGTAGGGTGTAGCGTGTAGCGTGCAGAGTGTAGCGTGTAGGGTGTAGAGTGTAACGTGTTGCGTGTAGGGTGTAGAGTGTAGCGTATAGCATGTAGAGTGTAGAGTGTAGCGTGTAGCGTGTAGAGTGTAGGGTGTAGAGTGTAGGGTGTAGCGTGTAGGGTGTAGCGTGTAGCGTGTAGCATGTAGAGTGTAGCGTGTAGGGTGTAGAGTGTAGCGTGTAGGGTGTAGCGTGTAGCGTGCAGGGTGTAGAGTGTAGCGAATAGCGTGTAGGGTGTAGAGTGTAGGGTGTAGCATGTAGCGTGTAGAGTGTAGCGTGTAGGGTGTAGGGTGTAGCGTGTAGCGTTTACCGTGTAGCGTATAGAGTGCAGCGTGTAGGGTGTAGAGTGTAGCGTGTAGTGTGTAGCGTGTAGGGTGTAGGGTGTAGCGTGTAGGGTGTAGAGTGTAGCGTGTAGGGTGTAGAGTGTAACATGTAGCGTGTAGGGTGTAGGGCGTAGCGTGTAGCGTGTACCGTGTAGCGTGTAGAGTGTAGTGTGTAGGGTGTAGAGTGTAGCGTGTAGGGTGTAGAGTGTAGCGTGTAGCGTGTAGCGTGTAGCGTGTAGAGTGTAGCGTGTAGGGTGTAGCTTGTAGAGTGTAGTGTGTGGCGTGCAGGGCATAGGGTGTTGCGTGTAGCGTGTAGGGTGTAGGGTGTAGAGTGTAGGGTGTAGCATGTAGGGTGTAGGGTGTAGCGTGTAGCGTGTAGCGTGTAGAGTGTAGCGTGTAGGGTGTACGGTGTAGAGAGTATGGTATAAGCTGTAGCGTTTAGCGTGTAGAGTGTAGCGTGTAGCGTGTAGCGTGTAGCGTGTAGCGTGTAGGGTGTAGAGTGTAGGGTGTGGAGTGTAGCGTGTAGGGTGTAGCGTGTAGGGTGTAGCATGTAGCGTGTAGCGTGTAGCATGTAGAGTAGGGTGTAGGGTGTAGGGTGTAGAGTGTAGTGTGTAGAGTGTAGAGTGTAGCGTGTAGAGTGTAAAGTGTAGCGTGTAGGGTGTAGCGTGTAGTGTGTAGCGTGTAGCGCGTAGCGTGTAGAGTGTAGGGTATAGAGTGTAGCGTGTAGAGAGTAGGGAGCAGAGTGTAGAGTGTAGCGTGCAGGGTGTAGGGTGTACAGTGTAGGGTGTAGGGTGTAGCGTGTAGCGTGTAGAGTGTAGGGAGTAGGGTGTAGGGTGTAGCGTGTAGGGTGTAGAGTGTAGCGTGTAGCGTGTAGCGTGTAGGGTGTAGCGTGTAGCGTGTAGGGTGTAGCGTGTATCATGTACCGTGTAGCGTGTAGCATGTAGAGTAGGGTGTAGGGTGTAGAGTGTAGCGTGTAGGGTGTAGGGTGTAGAGTGTAGGGTGTAGCATGTAGGGTGTAGGGTGTAGGGTGTAGCGTGTAGGGTGTAGAGTGTAGCGTGTAGGGTGTACGGTGTAGAGTGTAGGGTATAAGCTGTAGCGTTTAGCGTGTAGAGTGTAGCGTGTAGCGTGTAGCGTGTAGGGTGTAGAGTGTAGGGTGTAGAGTGTAGCGTGTAGCGTGTAGGGTGTAGGGTGAAGCGTGTAGGGTGTAGCATGTAGCGTGTAGCGTGTAGCATGTAGAGTAGGGTGTAGGGTGTAGGGTGTAGAGTGTAGTGTGTAGAGTGTGGAGTGTAGCGTGTAGAGTGTAAAGTGTAGCGTGTAGGGTGTAGCGTGTAGTGTGTAGCGTGTAGCGCGTAGCGTGTAGAGTGTAGGGTATAGAGTGTAGCGTGTAGAGAGTAGGGAGTAGAGTGTAGAGTGTAGCGTGTAGGGTGTAGAGTGTAGCGAGTAGCGTGTAGTGTGTAGGGTGTAGGGTGTAGAGTGTAGGGTGTAGCGTGTAGGGTGTAGAGTGTAGCGTGTAGGGTGTAGCGTGTAGCGTGCAGGTGTAGAGTGTAGCGTATAGCGTGTAGGGTGTAGGGTGTAGAGTGTAGGGTGTAGCGTGTAGAGTGTAGCGTGTAGCGTGTAGGGTGTAGGGTGTACAGTGTAGGGTGTAGGGTGTAGCGTGTATTGTGTAGGGTGTAGAGTGTAGCATGTAGCGTGTAGAGTGTAGGGTGTAGCGTGTAGGGTGTAGAGTGTAGCGTGTAGAGTGTAGAGTGTAGCGTGTAGCGTGTAGGGTGTCACTTTTTCCTCTGATGAAGACGCTTGAGTAGCGTCGATACGCGTGGGGTAAAGGGCTTCCTGTGTTTTTTTCCCGAGGGACAGGACTTATCTTTACAACTGCTATGGAATTACACCTATTTACTTCATGCATGGCCTGGCATTTTTCCAAGCCTTAGGACAATGGATCCTGATTCTTTGTAGTTCCACAAGGCGTCTGTATGCATACATTTATCCAAATAACTAGGATTTTGTAGTACTGCAGCATATCTATTTCCCTGATTACCTTTCTATAGGGGTCTGCTTTCATTTGCTTACCAACTGTGCGCACGCATGCTGTGTTGAACAAAATAGGATCCATGATGTATTTCTTCCAGATACTAGGCTGGAGTATATGTTTCCTGTCATAGTACTCAGGGGGTCACAGTTGGCAGTAAACAATAGGCTTCTTATATGTAGATTTGACTAAGATTGGTGTACCCGCATACCTAGCAATTTTTTCTCTCTGGTTATTTCTCCTGTCTCACATATGCTGTAAAGTATTAGCTTCCTTCATTCCCTCGGGTAAAATTACTTATGGCCTATTCAGCCATACTAGTGTTTTAAATGTTTTTAAATGTATGTTTTGCCTGGTTCTGTTTGTGGATTACTATTTTTGTACAATAAAATTGACTATTTAACGTGGATCCCATTGGTTTGCATATCCTTTTCTTTTTGTGTTTAGTGTGTAGTGTGTAGCTTAACCCTACACGCTACACGCTACACGCTACACTCTACACCCTACACGCTACACCCTACACTCTACACCGTACACTCTACACGCTACACGCTACACTCTACACCCTACACCCTACACGCTACACGCTACACTCTACACCCTACACGCTACACTCTACACCCTACACTCTACACGCTACACGCTACACCCTACACTCTACACGCTACACGCTACACTCTACACGCTACACGCTACATGCTACACTCTACACTCTACACCCTACACCCTACACGCTACACGCTATACTCTACACCCTACACCCTACACGCTACATGCTACACTACACCCTACACCCTACACGCTACACCCTACACTCTACACCGTACACTCTACACGCTACACGCTACACCCTACACCCTACACGCTACACGCTACACTCTACACCCTACACGCTACACTCTACACTCTACACGCTACACGCTACACTCTACACCCTACACCCTACACGCTACACCCTACACTCTACACCGTACACTCTACACGCTACACGCTACACCCTACACCCTACACGCTACACTCTACACTCTACAAGCTACACGCTACACTCTACACCCTACACTCTACACGCTACACGCTACAAGCTACACCCTACACTCTACACGCTACACGCTACACTCTACACGCTACACGCTACATGCTACACTCTACACTCTACACCCTACACCCTACACGCTACACGCTATACTCTACACCCTACACGCTACACTCTACACGCTACACGCTACACTCTACACTCTACACGCTACACGCTACACTCTACACCCTACACGCAACACGCTACACTCTATACCCTACACGCTACACTCTGCACGCTACACGCTATACTCTGCACGCTACACGCTACACTCTACACCCTGCACCCTACACGCTACAATCTACACCCTACACCCTACACGCTACACGCTACACGCTACACTCTACACCCTACACGCTACACCCTACACTCTACACCGTACACTCTACACGCTACACGCTACACTCTACACCCTACACCCTACACGCTACGTGCTACACTCTACACCCTACACGCTACACTCTACACTCTACATGCTACACGCTACACTACACTCTACACGCTACACGCTACACCCTACACCCTACACGCTACACGCTACACTCTACAACCTACACGCTACACGCTACACTCTACACGCAACACGCTACACTCTACACCCTACACTCTACACGCTACACGCTACACTCTACACCCTACACTCTACACGCTACACGCTACACTGTACACCCTACATGCAACACGCTACACTCTACACCCTACATGCTACACTCTACACGCTACACGCTACATGCTACACTCTACACTCTACACCATACACCCTACACGCTACACACTATACTCTACACCCTACACGCTACACTCTACACGCTACACGCTACACGCTACACTCTACACGCTACACTCTACACCCTACACGCAACACGCTACACTCTACACCCTACACCCTACACGCTACACACTACACGCTACACGCTACACCCTACACGCTACACCCTACACGCTACACGTTACACTCTACACCCTACACCCTACACACTACACCCTACACGCTACACGTTACACTCTACACCCTACATGCTACACTCTACACCCTGCTCCCTACACGCTACACGCTACACCCTACACGCTACACGTTACACTCTACACCCTACACTCTACACCCTACACTCTACACGCTACACTCTACACGCTACACGCTACACGCTACACTCTACACGCTACACTACACCCTACACGCAACACGCTACACTCTACACCCTACACCCTACACTCTGCACTCTACACCCTACACCCTACACGCTACACTCTACACCCTACACGCTACACTCTACACCCTGCTCCCTACACGCTACACGCTACACCCTACACACTACATGTTACACTCTACACCCTACACTCTACACCCTACACTCTACACGCTACACTCTACACCCTACACTCTGCACTCTACACCCTACACCCTACACGCTACACTCTACACCCTACACCCTACACGCTACACACTACACGCTACACGCTACACCCTACATGCTACACCCTACACGCTACACGTTACACTCTACACCCTGCACCCTACACGCTACACGCTACACCCTACACGCTACACGCTACACCCTACACACTACACGTTACACTCTACACCCTACACTCTACACCCTACACTCTACACGCTACACTCTACACCCTACACTCTGCACTCTACACCCTACACCCTACACACTACACGCTACACTCTACACCCTACACGCTACACGCTACACCCTACACCCTACACGCTACAATCTACACGCTACACGCTACACCCTATATGCTGGACGCTACACTCTACACGCTACACGATACACGCTACACCCTACACGCTACACCCTACACTCTACACCCTACACCCTACACGCTACACCCTACACGCTACACCCTACACTCTACACCCTACACCCTACACGCTACACGCTACACCCTACATGCTACACGTTACACTCTACACCCTACACCCTACACTCTACACCCTACACCCTACTCTCTACACGCTATATTCTACACCCTACACGCTACACTCTACACCCTACACGCTACACGCTACACTCTACACCCTAGACGCTACACTCTATACCCTACACTCTACACGCTACACCCTACACCCTACACTCTACATGCTACACGCTACACGCTACATGCTACACGCTACACTCTACACCCTACACGCTACACCCTACACTCCACACCCTACACGCTACACGCTACACTCTACACCCTACACGCTACACGCTACACCCTACAAGCTAAACGCTACAAACTACACGCTACATATTACACTCTACACCCTAGCGTGTAGGGTGTAGAGTGTAGCGTGTAGCATGTAGCGTGTAGGGTGTATGGTGTAGAGTGTAGCATGTAGCGTGTAGGGTGTAGAGTGTAGCGTGTAGGGTGTAGAGTGTAGCATGTAGCGTGTAGGGTGTAGGGTGTAGAGTGTAGAGTGTAGCATGTAGCGTGTAGATTGTAGGGTGTACCGTGTAGGGTGTAGAGTGTAGCATGTAGGGTGTAGGGTGTAGAGTGAAGGGTGTAGCGTGTAGAGTGTAGCGTGTAGCGTGTACGGTGTAGGGTGTAGAGTGTAGGGTGTAGCGTGTAGCGTGTAGCTTGTAGGGTGTAGAGTGTAGCGTGTAGCGTGTAGGCTGTAGCGTGTAGGGTGTAGCATGTATCGTGTAGGGTGTAGAGTGTAGCATGTAGCGTGTAGAGTGTAGGGTGTAGCGTGTAGCGTGTGTAGGGTGTAGGGTGTAGAGTGTAGCGTGTAGCGTGTAGGGTGTAGAGTGTAGGGTGTAGGGTGTAGAGTGTAGCGTGTAGGGTGTAGCGTGTAGGATTTAGGGTGTAGGGTGTAGAGTGTAGCGTGTTGCGTGTAGGGTGTAGAGTGTAGCGTGTAGGGTGTAGCGTGTAGAGTGTAGCGTGTAGCGTGTAGGGTGGAGAGTGTAGCGAGTAGCGTGTAGGGTGTAGGGTGTAGAGTGTAGGGTGTAGCGTGTAGGGTGTAGAGTGTAGCGTGTAGGGTGTAGGGTGTAGGGTGTAGGGTGTAGCTTGTAGCATGTAGCATGTAGCGTGTAGCGTGTAGCATGTAGAGTGTAGCATGTAGGGTGTAGAGTGTAGCGTGTAGGCTGTAGCGTGTAGCGTGTAGCGTGCAGGGTGTAGAGTGTAGCGTATAGCGTGTAGGGTGTAGAGTGTAGGGTGTAGCATGTAGCGTGTAGAGTGCAGCGTGTAGGGTGTAGGGTGTACAGTGTAGGGTGTAGCGTGTAGCATGTAGGGTGTAGGTTGTAGCGTGTAGCGTGTACCGTGTAGCGTATAGAGTGCAGCGTGTAGGGTGTAGAGTGTAGCGTGTAGTGTGTAGCGTGTAGGGTGTAGGGTGTAGCGTGTAGGGTGTAGAGTGTAGCGTGTAGGGTGTAGAGTGTAACATGTAGCGTGTAGGGTGTAGGGCGTAGCGTGTAGCGTGTACCGTGTAGCGTGTAGAGTGTAGTGTGTAGGGTGTAGAGTGTAGCGTGTAGGGTGTAGAGTGTAGCGTGTAGCGTGTAGCGTGTAGAGTGTAGCGTGTAGGGTGTAGCGTGTAGAGTGTAGTGTGTGGCGTGCAGGGCGTAGGGTGTAGCGTGTAGGGTGTAGGGTGTAGAGTGTAGGGTGTAGCATGTAGGGTGTAGGGTGTAGGGTGTAGCGTGTAGGGTGTAGAGTGTAGCGTGTAGGGTGTACGGTGTAGAGTGTAGGGTATAAGCTGTAGCGTTTAGCGTGTAGAGTGTAGCGTGTAGCGTGTATCGTGTAGCGTGTAGGGTGTAGAGTGTAGGGTGTAGGGTGTAGGGTGTAGCGTGTAGGGTGTAGCATGTAGCGTGTAGCGTGTAGCATGTAGAGTAGGGTGTAGGGTGTAGGGTGTAGAGTGTAGTGTGTAGAGTGTAGAGTGTAGCGTGTAGAGTGTAAAGTGTAGCGTGTAGGGTGTAGCGTGTAGTGTGTAGTGTGTAGCACGTAGCGTGTAGAGTGTAGGGTATAGAGTCTAGCGTGTAGAGAGTAGGGAGCAGAGTGTAGAGTGTAGCGTGCAGGGTGTAGGGTGTACAGTGTAGGGTGTAGGGTGTAGCGTGTAGCGTGTAGAGTGTAGGGAGTAGGGTGTAGGGTGTAGCGTGTAGGGTGTAGAGTGTAGCGTGTAGCGTGTAGCGTGTAGGGTGTAGCGTGTAGCGTGTAGGGTGTAGCGTGTATCATGTACCGTGTAGCGTGTAGCATGTAGAGTAGGGTGTAGGGTGTAGAGTGTAGCATGTAGGGTGTAGGGTGTAGAGTGTAGGGTGTAGCATGTAGGGTGTAGGGTGTAGGGTGTAGCGTGCAGGGTGTAGAGTAGCGTGTAGGGTGTACGGTGTAGAGTGTAGGGTATAAGCTGTAGAGTTTAGCGTGTAGAGTGTAGCGTGTAGCGTGTAGCGTGTAGGGTGTAGGGTGAAGCGTGTAGGGTGTAGCATGTAGCGTGTAGCGTGTAGCATGTAGAGTAGGGTGTAGGGTGTAGGGTGTAGAGTGTAGTGTGTAGAGTGTGGAGTGTAGCGTGTAGAGTGTAAAGTGTAGCGTGTAGGGTGTAGCGTGTAGTGTGTAGCGTGTAGCGCGTAGCGTGTAGAGTGTAGGGTATAGAGTGTAGCGTGTAGAGGGTAGGGAGCAGAGTGTAGAGTGTAGCATGTAGGGTGTAGGGTGTACAGTGTAGGGTGTAGGGTGTAACGTGTAGCGTGTAGAGTGTAGGGAGTAGGGTGTAGGGTGTAGCGTGTAGGGTGTGGAGTGTAGCGTGTAGCGTGTAGGGTGTAGCGTGTAGCGTGTAGGGTGTAGCGTGTATCATGTACCGTGTAGCGTGTAGCATGTAGAGTAGGGTGTAGGGTGTAGAGTGTAGCGTGTAGCGTGTAGTGTGTAGCGTGTAGAGTGTAAAGTGTAGCGTGTAGTGTGTAGTGTGTAGTGTGTAGCGTGTAGCGCGTAGCGTGTAGAGTGTAGGGTATAGAGTGTAGCGTGTAGAGAGTAGGGAGTAGAGTGTAGAGTGTAGCGTGTAGGGTGTAGAGTGTAGCGAGTAGCGTGTAGTGTGTAGTGTGTAGGGTGTAGAGTGTAGGGTGTAGGGTGTAGAGTGTAGGGTGTAGCGTGTAGAGTGTAGCGTGTAGCGTGTAGGGTGTAGGGTGTACAATGTAGGGCATAGGGTGTAGCGTGTAGGGTGTAGGGTGTAGAGTGTAGGGTGTAGCATGTAGGGTGTAGGGTGTAGGGTGTAGCGTGTAGGGTGTAGAGTGTAGCATGGAGGGTGTACGGTGTAGAGTGTAGGGTATAAGCTGTAGCGTTTAGCGTGTAGAGTGTAGCGTGTAGCGTGTAGCGTGTAGGGTGTAGGGTGTAGAGTGTAGCGTGTAGGGTGTAGAGTGTAGCGTGTAGAGAGTAGGGTGTAGGGTGCAGAGTGTAGGGTGTAGGGTGTAGAGTGTAACGTGTAGCGTGTAGGGTGTAGGGTGTATAGTGTAGGGTGTAGCGTGTAGGGTGTATCGTGTAGCGTGTAGCGTGTAGGGTGTAGGGTGTAGAGTGTAGGGTGTAGCGTGTAGGGTGTAGCGTGTAGCGTGTAGCGTGTAGAGTGTAGCATGTAGGGTGTAGCAAGTAGCGTGTTCCGTGTAGGGTGTAGCGTGTAGCGTGTAGCGTGTAGAGTGTAGCATGGAGGGTGTAGCAAGTAGCGTGTATTGTGTAGGGTGTAGAGTGTAGCGTGTAGCGTGTAGGGTGTCACTTTTTCCTCTGATGAAGACGCTTGAGTAGCGTCGATACGCGTGGGGTTCAGGGCTTCCTTTGTTTTTTTCCCGAGGGACAGGACTTGGGTAACTTATCTTTACAACTGCTATGGAATTACACCTATTTACTTCATGCATGGCCTGGCATTTTTCCAAGCCTTAAGACAATGGATCCTGATTCTTTGTATTTCCACAAGGCGTCTGTATGCATACATTTATCCAAATAACTAGGATTTTGTAGTACTGCAGCATATCTATTTCCCTGATTACCTTTCTATAGGGGTCTGCTTTCATTTGCTTACCAACTGTGCGCACGCATGCTGTGTTGAACAAAATAGGATCCATGATGTATTTCTTCCAGATACTAGGCTGGAGTATATGTTTCCTGTCATAGTACTCAGGGGGTCACAGTTGGCAGTAAACAATAGGCTTCTTATATGTAGATTTGACTAAGATTGGTGTACCCGCATACCTAGCAATTTTTTCTCTCTGGTTATTTCTCCTGTCTCACATATGCTGTAAAGTATTAGCTTCCTTCATTCCCTCGGGTAAAATTACTTATGGCCTATTCAGCCATACTAGTGTTTTAAATGTTTTTAAATGTATGTTTTGCCTGGTTCTGTTTGTGGATTACTATTTTTGTACAATAAAATTGACTATTTAACGTGGATCCCATTGGTTTGCATATCCTTTTCTTTTTGTGTTTAGTGTGTAGCGTGTAGCTTAACCCTACACGCTACACGCTATACCCTACACTCTACACCGTACACTCTACACGCTACACGCTACACTCTACACCCTACACCCTACACGCTACATGCTACACTCTACACCCTACACCCTACACGCTACACCCTACACTCTACACCGTACACTCTACACGCTACACGCTACACCCTACACCCTACACACTACACGCTACACTCTACACCCTACACGCTACACTCTACACTCTACACGCTACACGCTACACTCTACACCCTACACTCTACACGCTACACGCTACAAGCTACACCCTACACTCTACACGCTACACGCTACACTCTACACGCTACACGCTACATGCTACACTCTACACTCTACACCCTACACCCTACACGCTACACGCTATACTCTACACCCTACACGCTACACTCTACATGCTACACGCTACACTCTACACTCTACACGCTACACGCTACACTCTACACCCTACACGCAACACGCTACACTCTATACCCTACACGCTACACTTTACACCATACACGCTACACCCTACACTCTACACCCTACACCCTACACCCTACACGCTACACGCTATACTCTACACCCTACACGCTACACTCTACATGCTACACGCTACACTCTACACTCTACACGCTACACGCTACACTCTACACCCTACACGCAACACGCTATACTCTGCACGCTACACGCTACACTTTACACCATACACGCTACACCCTACACTCTACACCCTACACCCTACACGCTATACCCGACACCTTACACCCTACATGCTTCACCCTACACGCTACACTCTACACTCTACACCCTACACCCTACACGCTACATGCTACACCCTACACGCTACACTCTACACCCTACACGCTACACATTACACTCTACACCCTACACCCTACACGCTACACGCTACACCCTACACGCTACACGTTACACTCTACACCCTACACGCTACACTCTACACCCTGCACCCTACACGCTACAATCTACACCCTACACCCTACACGCTACACGCTACACGCTACACTCTACACCCTACACGCTACACCCTACACTCTACACCGTACACTCTACACGCTACACGCTACACTCTACACCCTACACCCTACACGCTACGCGCTACACTCTACACCCTACACGCTACACGCTACACTCTACACGCAACACGCTACACTCTACACCCTACACTCTACATGCTACACGCTACACTCTACACCCTACACTCTACACGCTAAACGCTACACTGTACACCCTACATGCAACACGCTACACTCTACACCCTACACGCTACACTCTACACGCTACACGCTACATGCTACACTCTACACTCTACACCATACACCCTACACGCTACACACTATACTCTACACCCTACACGCTACACTCTACACGCTACACGCTACACGCTACACTCTACACGCTACACTCTACACCCTACACGCAACACGCTACACTCTACACCCTACACCCTACACGCTACACACTACACGCTACACGCTACACCCTACACGCTACACCCTACACGCTACACGTTACACTCTACACCCTACACTCTACACACTACACCCTACACGCTACACGTTACACGCTACACCCTACACGCTACACTCTACACCCTGCTCCCTACACGCTACACGCTACACCCTACACGCTACACGTTACACTCTACACCCTACACTCTACACCCTACACTCTACACGCTACACTCTACACCCTACACTCTGCACTCTACACCCTACACCCTACACGCTACACTCTACACCCTACACGCTACACTCTACACCCTGCTCCCTACACGCTACACGCTACACCCTACACACTACACGTTACACTCTACACCCTACACTCTACACCCTACACTCTACACGTTACACTCTACACCCTACACTCTGCACTCTACACCCTACACCCTACACGCTACACTCTACACCCTACACCCTACACGCTACACACTACACGCTACACGCTACACCCTACACGCTACATGCTACACCCTACACGCTACACGTTACACTCTACACCCTGCACCCTACACGCTACACGCTACACCCTACACGCTACACGCTACACCCTACACACTACACGTTACACTCTACACCCTACACTCTACACCCTACACTCTACACGCTACACTCTACACCCTACACTCTGCACTCTACACCCTACACCCTACACACTACACGCTACACTCTACACCCTACACGCTACACGCTACACCCTACACCCTACACGCTACAATCTACACGCTACACGCTACACCCTATATGCTAGACGCTACACTCTACACGCTACACGATACACGCTACACCCTACACGCTACAACCTACACTCTACACCCTACACCCTACACGCTACACGCTACACCCTACACGCTACACCCTACACTCCACACCCTACACCCTACATGCTACACGCTACACCCTACACGCTACAAATTACACTCTAAACCCTACACTCTACATCCTACACCCTACACTCTACACCCTACACGCTACACTCTACACTCTACACCCTACACCCTACATGCTACACGCTACACGCTACACTCTACACCCTACACGCTACACGCTAAACCCTACAAGCTAAACGCTACAAACTACACGGTACATATTACACTCTACACCCTAGCGTGTAGCGTGTAGGGTGTAGAGTGTAGAGTGTAGCATGTAGCGTGTAGGGTGTAGAGTGTAGCGTGTAGGGTGTAGAGTGTAGCATGTAGCGTGTAGGGTGTAGGGTGTAGAGTGTAGAGTGTAGCATGTAGATTGTAGGGTGTACCGTGTAGGGTGTAGAGTGTAGCATGTAGGGTGTAGGGTGTAGAGTGAAGGGTGTAGCGTGTAGAGTGTAGCGTGTAGCGTGTACGGTGTAGGGTGTAGAGTGTAGGGTGTAGCGTGTAGCGTGTAGCTTGTAGGGTGTAGAGTGTAGCGTGTAGCGTGTAGGCTGTAGCGTGTAGGGTGTAGCATGTATCGTGTAGGGTGTAGAGTGTAGCATGTAGCGTGTAGAGTGTAGGGTGTAGCGTGTAGCGTGTGTAGGGTGTAGGGTGTAGAGTGTAGCGTGTAGCGTGTAGGGTGTAGAGTGTAGGGTGTAGGGTGTAGAGTGTAGCGTATAGCGTGTAGGGTGTAGGATGTAGAGTGTAGCGTGTAGGGTGTAGAGTGTAGCGTGTAGAGTGTAGCATGTAGCGTGTAGGGTGTAGAGTGTAGAGTGTAGCGTGTAGGGTGAAGCATGTAGGGTGTAGGGTGTCGGGTATAGCGTGTAGGGTGTAGGGTGTAGAGTGTAGGGTGTAGCGTGTATGGTGTAGAGTGTAGCGTGTAGCGTGTAGAGTGTAGCGTGTAGGGTGTAGGGTGTAGCGTGTAGCATGCAGAGTGTAGCGTGTAGGGTGTAGAGTGTAGCGTGTTGCGTGTAGGGTGTAGAGTGTAGCGTGTAGCGTGTAGAGTGTAGAGAGTAGCGTGTAGCGTGTAGAGTGTAGCGGGTAGGGTGTAGAGTGTAGCGAGCAGCGTGTAGGGTGTAGGGTGTAGAGTGTAGGGTGTAGCGTGTAGGGTGAAGAGTGTAGCGTGTAGGGGGTAGGGTGTAGGGTGTAGAGTGTAGCGTGTAGGGTGTAGCGTGTAGCATGTAGCGTGTAGCGTGTAGCATGTAGAGTGTAGCGTGTAGGGTGTAGAGTGTAGCGTGTAGGGTGTAGCGCGTAGCGTGTAGCGTGCAGTGTGTAGAGTGTAGCGTATAGCGTGTAGGGTGTAGAGTGTAGGGTGTAGCATGTAGCGTGTAGAGTGTAGCGTGTAGGGTGTAGGGTGTACAGTGTAGGGTGTAGCGTGTAGCATGTAGGGTGTAGGGTGTAGCGTGTAGCGTGTACCGTGTAGCATATAGAGTGCAGCGTGTAGGGTGTAGAGTGTAGCGTGTAGTGTGTAGCGTGTAGGGTGTAGGGTGTAGCGTGTAGGGTGTAGAGTGTAGCGTGTAGGGTGTAGAGTGTAACATGTAGCGTGTAGGGTGTAGGGCGTAGCGTGTAGCGTGTACCGTGTAGCGTATAGAGTGTAGTGTGTAGGGTGTAGAGTGTAGCGTGTAGGGTGTAGAGTGTAGCGTGTAGCGTGTAGCGTGTAGCGTGTAGAGTGTAGTGTGTAGGGTGTAGCGTGTAGAGTGTAGTGTGTGGCGTGCAGGGCGTAGGGTGTAGCGTGTAGGGTGTAGGGTGTAGAGTGTAGGGTGTAGCATGTAGGGTGTAGGGTGTAGGGTGTAGCGTGTAGGGTGTAGAGTGTAGCGTGTAGGGTGTACGGTGTAGAGTGTAGGGTATAAGCTGTAGCGTTTAGCGTGTAGAGTGTAGCGTGTAGCGTGTAGGGTGTAGAGTGTAGGGTGTAGAGTGTAGCGTGTAGCGTGTAGCGTGTAGCGTGTAGGGTGTAGGGTGTAGCGTGTAGGGTGTAGCATGTAGCGTGTAGCGTGTAGCGTGTAGCATGTAGAGTAGGGTGTAGGGTGTAGGGTGTAGAGTGTAGTGTGTAGAGTGTAGAGTGTAGCGTGTAGAGTGTAAAGTGTAGCGTGTAGGGTGTAGCGTGTAGTGTGTAGCGTGTAGCGCGTAGCGTGTAGAGTGTAGGGTATAGAGTGTAGCGTGTAGAGAGTAGGGAGCAGAGTGTAGAGTGTAGCGTGCAGGGTGTAGGGTGTACAGTGTAGGGTGTAGGGTGTAGCGTGTAGCGTGTAGAGTGTAGGGAGTAGGGTGTAGGGTGTAGCGTGTAGGGTGTAGATTGTAGCGTGTAGCGTGTAGGGTGTAGCGTGTAGCGTGTAGGGTGTAGCGTGTATCATGTACCATGTAGCGTGTAGCATGTAGAGTAGGGTGTAGGGTGTAGAGTGTAGCATGTAGGGTGTAGGGTGTAGAGTGTAGGGTGTAGCATGTAGGGTGTAGGGTGTAGAGTGTAGGGTGTAGCATGTAGCGTGCAGGGTGTAGAGTGTAGCGTGTAGGGTGTACGGTGTAGAGTGTAGGGTATAAGCTGTAGCGTTTAGCGTGTAGAGTGTAGCGTGTAGCGTGTAGGGTGTAGAGTGTAGGGTGTAGAGTGTAGCGTGTAGCGTGTAGCGTGTAGGGTGTAGGGTGAAGCGTGTAGGGTGTAGCATGTAGCGTGTAGCGTGTAGCATGTAGAGTAGGGTGTAGGGTGTAGGGTGTAGAGTGTAGTGTGTAGAGTGTGGAGTGTAGCGTGTAGAGTGTAAAGTGTAGCGTGTAGGGTGTAGCGTGTAGTGTGTAGCGTGTAGCGCGTAGCGTGTAGAGTGTAGGGTATAGAGTGTAGCGTGTAGAGAGTAGGGAGCAGAGTGTAGAGTGTAGCATGTAGGGTGTAGGGTGTACAGTGTAGGGTGTAGGGTGTAGCGTGTAGCGTGTAGAGTGTAGGGAGTAGGGTGTAGGGTGTAGCGTGTAGGGTGTGGAGTGTAGCGTGTAGCGTGTAGGGTGTAGCGTGTAGCGTGTAGGGTGTAGCGTGTATCATGTACCGTGTAGCGTGTAGCATGTAGAGTAGGGTGTAGGGTGTAGAGTGTAGCGTGTAGCGTGTAGTGTGTAGCGTGTAGAGTGTAAAGTGTAGCGTGTAGTGTGTAGTGTGTAGCGTGTAGCGCGTAGCGTGTAGAGTGTAGGGTATAGAGTGTAGCGTGTAGAGAGTAGGGAGTAGAGTGTAGAGTGTAGCGTGTAGGGTGTAGAGTGTAGCGAGTAGCGTGTAGTGTGTAGGGTGTAGGGTGTAGAGTGTAGGGTGTAGCGTGTAGGGTGTAGAGTGTAGCGTGTAGGGTGTAGCGTGTAGCGTGCAGGGTGTAGAGTGTAGCGTATAGCGTGTAGGGTGTAGGGTGTAGAGTGTAGGCTGTAGCGTGTAGAGTGTAGCGTGTAGCGTGTAGGGTGTAGGGTGTACAGTGTAGGGTGTAGGGTGTAGCGTGTAGAGTTTAGTGTGTGGCGTGCAGGGCATAGGGTGTAGCGTGTAGGGTGTAGAGTGTAGGGTGTAGCATGTAGGGTGTAGGGTGTAGGGTGTAGCGTGCAGGGTGTAGAGTGTAGCGTGTAGGGTGTACGGTGTAGAGTGTAGGGTATAAGCTGTAGCGTTTAGCGTGTAGAGTGTAGCGTGTAGCGTGTAGGGTGTAGCGTGTAGGGTGTAGAGTGTAGGGTGTAGCGTGTAGGGTGTATCGTGTAGCGTGTAGCGTGTAGGGTGTAGGGTGTAGAGTGTAGGGTGTAGCGTGTAGGGTGTAGCGTGTAGCGTGTAGCGTGTAGCGTGTAGGGTGTAGGGTGTAGAGTGTAGGATGTAGCGTGTAGGGTGTAGCGTGTATCGTGTAGCGTGTAGAGTGTAGCGTCTAGCATGTAGCGTATAGTGTGTAGCGTGTAGCGTGTAGATTGTAGCGTGTAGGGTGTAGGGTGTAGGGTGTAGCGTGTAGCGTGTAGGGTGTAGGGTGTAGGGTGTAGCGTGTAGCGTGTAGCATGTAGGGTGTAGCAAGTAGCGTGTACCGTGTAGGGTGTAGCGTGTAGCGTGTAGCGTGTAGAGTGTAGCATGTAGGGTGTAGCAAGTAGCGTGTATTGTGTAGGGTGTAGAGTGTAGCGTGTAGCGTGTAGGGTGTCAATTTTTCCTCTGATGAAGACGCTTGAGTAGCGTCGATACGCGTGGGGTTCAGGGCTTCCTTTGTTTTTTTCCCGAGGGACAGGACTTGGGTAACTTATCTTTACAACTGCTATGGAATTACACCTATTTACTTCATGCATGGCCTGGCATTTTTCCAAGCCTTAGGACAATGGATCCTGATTCTTTGTATTTCCACAAGGCGTCTGTATGCATACATTTATCCAAATAACTAGGATTTTGTAGTACTGCAGCATACCTATTTCCCTGATTACCTTTCTATAGGGGTCTGCTTTCATTTGCTTACCAACTGTGCGCACGCATGCTGTGTTGAACAAAATAGGATCCATGATGTATTTCTTCCAGATACTAGGCTGGAGTATATGTTTCCTGTCATAGTACTCAGGGGGTCACAGTTGGCAGTAAACAATAGGCTTCTTATATGTAGATTTGACTAAGATTGGTGTACCCGCATACCTAGCAATTTTTTCTCTCTGGTTGTTTCTCCTGTCTCACATATGCTGTAAAGTATTAGCTTCCTTCATTCCCTCGGGTAAAATTACTTATGGCCTATTCAGCCATACTAGTGTTTTAAATGTTTTTAAATGCATGTTTTGCCTGGTTCTGTTTGTGGATTACTATTTTTATACAATAAAATTGACTATTTAACGTGGATCCCATTGGTTTGCATATCCTTTTCTTTTTGTGTTTAGTGTGTAGTGTGTAGCTTAACCCTACACGCTACACGCTACACGCTACACTCTACACCCTACACGCTACACCCTACACTCTACACCGTACACTCTACACGCTACACGCTACACTCTACACCCTACACCCTAAACGCTACACGCTACACTCTACACCCTACACGCTACACTCTACACTCTACACGCTACACGCTACACTCTACACCCTTCACTCTACACGCTACACGCTACACGCTACACCCTACACTCTACACGCTACACGCTACACTCTACACGCTACACGCTACATGCTACACTCTACACTCTACACCCTACACGCTACACGCTATACTCTACACCCTACACTCTACACGCTACACGCTACACTCTACACGCTACACGCTACACTCTACACCCTACACGCAACACGCTACACTCTATACCCTACACGCTACACTCTGCACGCTACACGCTACACCCTACACGCTATACTCTGCACGCTACACGCTACACTCTACACCATACACGCTACACCCTACACTCTACACCCTACACCCTACACGCTATACCCGACACCCTACACCCTACATGCTTCACCCTAAACGCTACACTCTACACTCTACACCCTACACCCTACACGCTACATGCTACACCCTACACGCTACACTCTACACCCTACACTCTACACGCTACACACTACACGCTACACGCTACACCCTACACGCTACACGCTACACCCTACACGCTACACGTTACACTCTACACCCTACACCCTACACGCTACACCCTACACGCTACACGTTACACTCTACACCCTACACGCTACACTCTACACCCTGCACCCTACACGCTGCAATCTACACCCTACACCCTACACGCTACACGCTACACGCTACACTCTACACCCTACACGCTACACCCTACACTCTACACCGTACACTACACGCTACATGCTACACTCTACACCCTACACCCTACACGCTACGCGCTACACTCTACACCCTACACGCTACACTCTAAACTCTGCATGCTACACGCTACACTCTACACTCTACATGCTACACGCTACACCCTACACCCTACACGCTACACGCTACACTCTACAACCTACACGCTACACGCTACACTCCACACGCAACACGCTACACTCTACACCCTACACTCTACACGCTACACGCTACACTCTACACCCTACACTCTACACGCTACACGCTACACTGTACACCCTACATGCAACACGCTACACTCTACACCCTACACGCTACACTCTACACGCTACACGCTACATGCTACACTCTACACTCTACACCATACACCCTACACGCTACACTACTCTACACCCTACACGCTACACTCTACACGCTACACGCTACACTCTACACGCTACACTCTACACCCTACATGCAACACGCTACACTCTACACCCTACACCCTACATGCTACACGCTACACCCTACACGCTACACGTTACACTCTACACCCTACACCCTACACACTACACCCTACACGCTACACGTTACACTCTACACCCTACACGCTACACTCTACACCCTGCTCCCTACACGCTACACGCTACACCCTACACGCTACACGCTACACCCTACACACTACACGTTACACTCTACACCCTACACTCTACACGCTACACTCTACACCCTACACTCTGCACTCTACACCCTACACCCTACACGCTACACTCTACACCCTACACCCTACACGCTACACACTACACGCTACACGCTACACCATACACGCTACACGCTACACCCTACACGCTACATGTTACACTCTACACCCTGCACCCTACACGCTACACGCTACACCCTACACGCTACACGCTACACCCTACACACTACACGTTACACTCTACACCCTACACTCTACACCCTACACTCTACACGCTACACTCTACACCCTACACTCTGCACTCTACACCCTACACCCTACACACTACACGCTACACTCTACACCCTACACGCTACACGCTACACCCTACACCCTACACCCTACACGCTACAATCTACACGCTACACGCTACACCCTATACGCTAGACGCTACACTCTACACGCTACACGATACACGCTACACCCTACACTCTACACCCTACACGCTATACGCTACACTCTACACCCTGCACGCTACACGCTACACCCTACACGCTACACTCTACACCCTACACGCTACACCCTACACTCTACACCCTACACGCTACACGCTACACTCTACACCCTACACGCTACACCCTACACTCCACACCCTACACCCTACATGCTACACGCTACACCCTACACGCTACAAATTACACTCTAAACCCTACACTCTACATCCTACACCCTACACTCTACACCCTACACGCTACACTCTACACTCTACACCCTACACCCTACATGCTACACGCTACACGCTACACTCTACACTCTACACCCTACACGCTACACGCTACAAACTACACGGTACATATTACACTCTACACCCTAGCGTGTAGCGTGTAGGGTGTAGAGTGTAGCGTGTAGCATGTAGCGTGTAGGGTGTATGGTGTAGAGTGTAGCATGTAGCGTATAGGGTGTAGAGTGTAGCGTGTAGGGTGTAGAGTGTAGCATGTAGCGTGTAGGGTGTAGGGTGTAGAGTGTAGAGTGTAGCATGTAGCATGTAGATTGTAGGGTGTACCGTGTAGGGTGTAGAGTGTAGCATGTAGGGTGTAGGGTGTAGAGTGAAGGGTGTAGCGTGTAGAGTGTAGCGTGTAGCGTGTACGGTGTAGGGTGTAGAGTGTAGGGTGTAGCGTGTAGCGTGTAGCTTGTAGGGTGTAGAGTGTAGCGTGTAGCGTGTAGGATGTAGCGTGTAGGGTGTAGCATGTATCGTTTAGGGTGTAGAGTGTAGCATGTAGCGTGTAGAGTGTAGGGTGTAGCGTGTAGCGTGTGTAGGGTGTAGGGTGTAGAGTGTAGCGTGTAGCGTGTAGGGTGTAGAGTGTAGGGTGTAGGGTGTAGAGTGTAGCGTATAGCGTGTAGGGTGTAGGATGTAGAGTGTAGCGTGTAGGGTGTAGAGTGTAGCGTGTAGAGTGTAGCATGTAGCGTGTAGGGTGTAGAGTGTAGAGTGTAGCGTGTAGGGTGAAGCATGTAGGGTGTAGGGTGTCGGGTATAGCGTGTAGGGTGTAGGGTGTAGAGTGTAGGGTGTAGCGTGTATGGTGTAGAGTGTAGCGTGTAGCGTGTAGAGTGTAGCGTGTAGGGTGTAGCGTGTAGCATGCAGAGTGTAGCGTGTAGGGTGTAGAGTGTAGCGTGTTGTGTGTAGGGTGTAGAGTGTAGCGTGTAGCGTGTAGAGTGTAGAGAGTAGCGTGTAGCGTGTAGAGTGTAGCGGGTAGGGTGTAGAGTGTAGCGAGTAGCGTGTAGGGTGTAGGGTGTAGAGTGTAGGGTGTAGCGTGTAGGGTGAAGAGTGTAGCGTGTAGGGGGTAGGGTGTAGGGTGTAGAGTGTAGCGTGTAGGGTGTAGCGTGTAGCATGTAGCGTGTAGCGTGTAGCATGTAGAGGGTAGCGTGTAGGGTGTAGAGTGTAGCGTGTAGGGTGTAGCGTGTAGCGTGTAGCGTGCAGTGTGTAGAGTGTAGCGTATAGCGTGTAGGGTGTAGAGTGTAGGGTGTAGCATGTAGCGTGTAGAGTGTAGCGTGTAGGGTGTAGGGTGTACAGTGTAGGGTGTAGCGTGTAGCATGTAGGGTGTAGGGTGTAGCGTGTACCGTGTAGCGTATAGAGTGCAGCGTGTAGGGTGTAGAGTGTAGCGTGTAGTGTGTAGCGTGTAGGGTGTAGGGTGTAGCGTGTAGGGTGTAGAGTGTAGCGTGTAGGGTGTAGAGTTTAACATGTAGCGTGTAGGGTGTAGGGCGTAGCGTGTAGCGTGTACCGTGTAGCGTATAGAGTGTAGTGTGTAGGGTGTAGAGTGTAGCGTGTAGGGTGTAGAGTGTAGCGTGTAGCGTGTAGCGTGTAGCGTGTAGAGTGTAGTGTGTAGGGTGTAGCGTGTAGAGTGTAGTGTGTGGCGTGCAGGGCGTAGGGTGTAGCGTGTAGGGTGTAGGGTGTAGAGTGTAGGGTGTAGCATGTAGGGTGTAGGGTGTAGCGTGTAGGGTGTAGAGTGTAGCGTGTAGGGTGTACGGTGTAGAGTGTAGGGTATAAGCTGTAGCGTTTAGCGTGTAGAGTGTAGCGTGTAGCGTGTAGCGTGTAGGGTGTAGAGCGTAGGGTGTAGAGTGTAGCGTGTAGCGTGTAGCGTGTAGGGTGTAGGGTGTAGCGTGTAGGGTGTAACATGTAGCGTGTAGCGTGTAGCATGTAGAGTAGGGTGTAGGGTGTAGGGTGTAGAGTGTAGTGTGTAGAGTGTAGAGTTTAGCGTGTAGAGTGTAAAGTGTAGCGTGTTGGGTGTAGCGTGTAGTGTGTAGCGTGTAGCGCGTAGCGTGTAGAGTGTAGGGTATAGAGTGTAGCGTGTAGAGAGTAGGGAGCAGAGTGTAGAGTGTAGCGTGCAGGGTGTAGGGTGTACAGTGTAGGGTGTAGGGTGTAGCGTGTAGCGTGTAGAGTGTAGTGAGTAGGGTGTAGGGTGTAGCGTGTAGGGTGTAGATTGTAGCGTGTAGCGTGTAGCGTGTAGGGTGTAGCGTGTAGCGTGTAGGGTGTAGCGTGTATCATGTACCGTGTAGCGTGTAGCATGTAGAGTAGGGTGTAGGGTGTAGAGTGTAGCATGTAGGGTGTAGGGTGTAGAGTGTAGGGTGTAGCATGTAGGGTGTAGGGTGTAGGGTGTAGCGTGCAGGGTGTAGAGTGTAGCGTGTAGGGTGTACGGTGTAGAGTGTAGGGTATAAGCTGTAGCGTTTAGCGTGTAGAGTGTAGCGTGTAGCGTGTAGCATGTAGGGTGTAGAGTGTAGGGTGTAGAGTGTAGCGTGTAGCGTGTAGCGTGTAGGGTGTAGGGTGAAGCGTGTAGGGTGTAGCATGTAGCGTGTAGCGTGTAGCATGTAGAGTAGGGTGTAGGGTGTAGAGTGTAGTGTGTAGAGTGTGGAGTGTAGCGTGTAGAGTGTAAAGTGTAACGTGTAGGGTGTAGCGTGTAGTGTGTAGCGTGTAGCGCGTAGCGTGTAGAGTGTAGGGTATAGAGTGTAGCGTGTAGAGAGTAGGGAGCAGAGTGTAGAGTGTAGCATGTAGGGTGTAGGGTGTACAGTGTAGGGTGTAGGGTGTAGCGTGTAGCGTGTAGAGTGTAGGGAGTAGGGTGTAGGGTGTAGCGTGTAGGGTGTGGAGTGTAGCGTGTAGCGTGTAGGGTGTAGCGTGTAGCGTGTAGGGTGTAGCGTGTATCATGTACCGTGTAGCGTGTAGCATGTAGAGTAGGGTGTAGGGTGTAGAGTGTAGCGTGTAGCGTGTAGTGTGTAGCGTGTAGAGTGTAAAGTGTAGCGTGTAGTGTGTAGTGTGTAGCGTGTAGCGCGTAGCGTGTAGAGTGTAGGGTATAGAGTGTAGCGTGTAGAGAGTAGGGAGTAGAGTGTAGAGTGTAGCGTGTAGGGTGTAGAGTGTAGCGAGTAGCGTGTAGTGTGTAGGGTGTAGGGTGTAGAGTGTAGGGTGTAGCGTGTAGGGTGTAGAGTGTAGCGTGTAGGGTGTAGCGTGTAGCGTGCAGGGTGTAGAGTGTAGCGTATAGCGTGTAGGGTGTAGGGTGTAGAGTGTAGGGTGTAGCGTGTAGAGTGTAGCGTGTAGCGTGTAGGGTGTAGGGTGTACAGTGTAGGGTGTAGGGTGTAGCGTGTAGAGTTTAGTGTGTGGCGTGCAGGGCATAGGGTGTAGCGTGTAGGGTGTAGAGTGTAGGGTGTAGCATGTAGGGTGTAGGGTGTAGGGTGTAGCGTGTAGGGTGTAGAGTGTAGCGTGTAGGGTGTACGGTGTAGAGTGTAGGGTATAAGCTGTAGCGTTTAGCGTGTAGAGTGTAGCGTGTAGCGTGTAGGGTGTAGCGTGTAGGGTGTAGAGTGTAGGGTGTAGCGTGTAGGGTGTATCGTGTAGCGTGTAGCGTGTAGGGTGTAGGGTGTAGAGTGTAGGGTGTAGCGTGTAGGGTGTAGCGTGTAGCGTGTAGCGTGTAGCGTGTAGGGTGTAGGGTGTAGAGTGTAGGATGTAGCGTGTAGGGTGTAGCGTGTATCGTGTAGCGTGTAGAGTGTAGCGTCTAGCGTGTAGAGTGTAGCGTCTAGCGTGTAGCGTATAGTGTGTAGCGTGTAGCGTGTAGATTGTAGCGTGTAGGGTGTAGGGTGTAGGGTGTAGCGTGTAGCGTGTAGGGTGTAGGGTGTAGGGTGTAGCGTGTAGCGTGTAGAGTGTAGCATGTAGGGTGTAGCAAGTAGCGTGTACCGTGTAGGGTGTAGCGTGTAGCGTGTAGAGTGTAGCATGTAGGGTGTAGCAAGTAGCGTGTATTGTGTAGGGTGTAGAGTGTAGCGTGTAGCGTGTAGGGTGTCAATTTTTCCTCTGATGAAGACGCTTGAGTAGCGTCGATACGCGTGGGGTAAAGGGCTTCCTTTGTTTTTTTCCCGAGGGACAGGACTTGGGTAACTTATCTTTACAACTGCTATGGAATTACACCTATTTACTTCATGCATGGCCTGGCATTTTTCCAAGCCTTAGGACAATGGATCCTGATTCTTTGTATTTCATTTCAATTAGATTTTTATTGAGTTTAAACAAAGAAAACGAATAACAAAACATAACTGTATCTGTATAACTGTAGTAAATATTCTATAGCAGGTACAAGTGTACAATCAGGAAAAGAAACCGTCAAATTGCTTTTTTAATTGTGACCATTTACCCCATCTGGCATGAAAACGATCTTTGGATAGAAGATTAGTATAATAAATTTCCTCATATACAAAATGTCTATCGATCAACAATATCAAATGTTTCACGTTGGGCGGGCGAATGTTATTCCACTCTTTCACAATCAAATAGCTTGCGGACATTAGAACATGAGCTGTTAGAAATCTGTCCATTTTGAATTGATGTAGATTAATAAGCAATAAGGCCATATCAGGGCATGGCAATATAGTTTCCCCAGTCAGAAGTGAAATTATTAAGAAAATCTCAGACCAGAAATTTTTCAGAAGGGGACAGGACCAGAAAACATGTAGCAAATCTGCTGACTGACCACATTTCCTCCAACACATCCCATCATGACCCTTAATAAAATGTTTAAGTCTATTGGGAGTTAAATAATATCTCTGAATTAGTTTATAATGGGTTTCCAGGGTATTCGAGCATCTGGAGGCTTTCGTAGCTAATTTGAATGATTGTGTCCATTGAGATGGTGAAATTGTTTTATTTAATCTTTGTGCCCATTTCTCAAAGGAACCCGAGCTGCTAAAAGTATATTTGTCAGTCAATATATTATAGAAGGACCTCAGACAGCTCTTGTTTTTTAGAGGTGGGGTTTTGAAAAAATTAATGGCAGTTTGATTAAGTAATATTTTTTTGGGAGTGTTTAGTTCTAATCTTTTATACTCCTCTTTAAGCAAATAATAATTCATAAATTCACAACTCTCAATCTTAAATTTATCTTTCAGTATTTGAAAGGGAACAAATTTATTAGCTTCCAGCATATCATGGATATACTTAATCCCTAGTGTCGACCACTTTTCAAAACGAAATCTAAGTGTGGGCCTAACCGGGAGCAAGTATGAAATGGGGAGTGGGTAGACAGGATGAGGAGGTCTGTTGGATTTATGAGCTTGAAAATGTATCCAGCTTTGAACTGCCGCCTTGATGATGGGATTATGAATACTCTCAACTTTCTGATGCTTTATAAAGAATCTATATAGATATAAAAGGGGTTCCTGGTTGGGCATGGAGGTTAATTCCATTTTGGGCCATTCCAAATTTTCAGTATTCCTGAACCATAATTTGGTTTGGTCAAGGATACTGGAGTGGTAATATGCGCTTATATCCGGAAGAGCAATTCCCCCGTTCTCTTTAGAACGAATCAAAATTTGTTTTTTTATCCTCGATTTCCCCTTAGGCCATATAAATCTGTTCATTTGTTTAATCAAATTTTGTAAAATAAGATTGGGAAGTGGTAGGGGGACATTCCTAAAGAAATATAGAATTTTAGGAAGGAGAAGCATTTTATACAAGGTAATTTTTCCAAGCCATGAGGAAGGGGATTTTGAAATGGTTTTAATAGTTTGTTCTATTTCGTTATAAACGTGATCAGCGTTGATCTTGTATAGATTGTGTATATCATTCGTCAATAAAATGCCCAGGTAAGGGGTTTGGGTACGGTTCCATATGAAAGGGTAGGAACTGTGTAGTATCTGTTTCGTTTGAGTTGATAAATAGAGAGATAGTACAATAGTTTTGGAATGGTTCAATTTATAGAGAGAAACTCTACCAAAGTCCTTTATAATTTCCCAAGCGTATTTGATTGAGCTAATTGGGTTTGACAAGGTTAGGATAATATCATCCGCATATAATCCAATTTTATGATCTATGTTGCCTGAGGATATACCTTTAATCTCTTCAGAGTCCCTGATGTACTGAGCTAACGGTTCAAGACTAAGGATAAAAATCAGAGGGGAAAGTGGGCATCCCTGCCTCGTGCCGTTAGAGATCGGGAACTGTTCTGACATTATGTTGTTAACAAATATAGCGGCTGAAGGGGCAGAGTATAATGTTTGTATGCTATTGATTAGGTTTGGACTAAAATTTAATTTCTTGAGTACCGCAAATGCAAAGTCCCAGCTCAAACGATCAAACGCTTTTTCAGCGTCTAAAGTGATGAATAAACTGGGAATCTGCCTACGGTTACATAGAGAAAGAAGATTCAACACCCGTCTAGTGCTATCGTATGTTTGTCTTTGTTTGACAAAACCTACCTGATCAGGGTGAACAACATCTGGAATAATGTGTTGTAGTCTATTTGCTATGATTTTTGCATATGCTTTAATGTCGGTATTTAGTAGTGAAATTGGTCTAAAATTTTCAATTTTTGTTGTATCTTTATTGGGTTTAGGAATGACTACTATTGTGGCTTTGAGCATTTCATTGTCACATTTTCCATTCACTCTGATAAAATTGAGTGTCTGGGTAAGGTGGGGGATAAGCAATTTTTGAAACTGTTTGTAGTACTCACTCGTGAAACCGTCTGGACCCGGTGCTTTGTTAATTTTAAAGGCATTAATAACGTTCATAACCTCTTTCTCGCTAAAGGGCATATCAAGTGTTTCTCTTTGCTCTGGCGTAAGGCTCCCCAGTTTTATTTTCTCTAGAAATAAATCAATTTGGTCTTGGGAGGGAGGTGAGACATCTATATTATCTTTCAGGTTATATAGTTTAAAGTAATAATCCCTGAAAGCCTTTGCGATGTCCTTTGGTTTTAGAACATCGCCAGAAGCCAATGATATTCTATCAACCACCTTTCTCATCTTTATAGGTTTGAATTTGTTGGCCATCAGCCTAGTTGGTCTATCATTGTCCGTATAGTATCCAGCCCCAAAAAAAGTGGCTTTTTTATCATACTGAGCAATTAATAGATTCCTAAGATCTAGCCTACAAATATGCAATTCTTTGTGTTTATCAAAACTACTATCATTTTGAGCAGAGGCTTCCAGGATTTTAATTTTTTCTATTAGTTCTTTCTGTCTAAACTCTCTTATTTTTTTTTGTTTAGCTCCAAGCTGAATTAATGTTCCCCTAATCACACACTTGTGGGCTTGCCATAATATCTCTGGGTTGATTTCTTGTGTAGAGTTTTCAACAAAATAGTGGGAGATGGTTTGTTCTATTAATTTGGAATTTTCCTGTGTATTGGTTATGAATTTACTGTATTTCCAATTGTATGATTTATTTTCTCTATCTGTATTTTTAAGTCTAAGGAGGATAGGTGCATGGTCTGACCAAGTGATTGGGCCCGTGACAAATTTTTCATATAGATCTAAAACTGAAAGACTTGTAAAAATATGGTCAATCCTAGTGAAAGATTTGTTGTATGGGCAGTATCTTGTGAATTCTTTTGAATTTGTATTCAGCACTCTACAACTGTCCTGTAATCCAGATTGTCTTAGCCAGTAAGATAAATTTTGTTTTTTATAATATGTCAGCGGGTGGGAGCAATCCAAATGGGGATCAACAATATGATTAAAATCCCCGCCCCATACAACATGACCCTCACTGAAGTCCTCCAATTTTTTTTTGAATCTATTAAGAAAGCGAATTTGACTTGAATTGGGGGCATGTATGTTAGCAATGGTGAAATTAACATCTCCCAATTTTCCCTTAATAGTGATTTGTCTACCTTCCTCGTCCTTCATTGTGTCTATTATTTTAAAAGGTAAATCCTTGTGAATGGCTATCGCAACCCCCGCTTTTTTCTTTTCACTGTTTGAAAAGAATATTTGCGAGAAATATTTATTTCGGAGTCTATGGTTATCAGATTCTAATAAATGAGTTTCCTGAAGCAGGACTATATCAGCTTTAAGTCTACGCATATCTTTCCAAAGAGTAAATCTCTTGTAGGGGTTGTTCAAACCATTCACGTTATAGGACACAATATTTAAAGACATAGTATTGGTGTTTGTAGATTATGTAGTGATGTCTGTATTTACAATTAGAATTGTCCACAGAGAAGGAGATTAATAAGACCAGCAAACCCTGTAGAAACAAAAGAGGCAACCTACACAGAACCTGTATCCCCAACATGACGATGATGATGAACCCTTCCAGATCAGATGAAAGTGAAAGCAAACGACGGTCTCCGCTTAGTAGAGATGCACACAGACCTGCATACAGATAAAAGATAAAAATAACATAACTGCAACCAGCAAAAAAGTGGGTTAGAAAACCAACAGTTGATGCACACCGAAGTGTGTGTGTAAATGAGTAAGTACTCATTCAAAGTTTAGGGGGTGAAATTAAGGGCCAAGTGAGTGGGGCCAACCCAAAATAATTCAAAAGCTTCATCTGTTTTTCTTCGTGATCCACGAGGGCTTGACATGTCCTGGAAGATGATCAGAAACTCCGCTGTCTTTGTGTCCAGAACTTGATCTCTCCATGGGCGGCAGGCCTAGATCATGAATAAATTTGTCAGAGTTATTTAAGTCAGTTAGCGCAAAAATGACATCTTCCTTAATCACGATCAATTTGGTTGGAAATCCCCATTTATACAGTATCTTATTATTCCTAAGATGGTCAGTGACAGGAATGTATTCTCTCCGTTTTTGTAATGTGGCTCTTGAAAAGTCTGCGAAAATTTTTATCTTGTTGTAGGGGGTCGGTAAATTTGGCAATTGCCTGCTTTTCCTAAGAATTTCCTCTTTAATTTGAAAATAGTGAAAACAGGCTATGACGTCCCTGGGAGCTGTAGTTGGTGCGTATTTGGATTTAGGTAGTCTGTGAATGCGCTCCAGTGTTAGATCACCCCTAGAAGCTTTAGGAAGAACTGAGTGAAGCATTTTTTGGGTGTATTCTGTAAGATCACGATCTTTGATTGACTCAGGTATCCCTCTAAATTTTAAGTTAC